>NW_011934215.1:183882-224115 GCF_000733215.1 Auxenochlorella protothecoides
GTGTGTGTGCGGTGTAATGGTGGGGAGATACAGCACGGGTGACTGATAAGTGGATGGCAGTGTGCATGAATGGTCGTAGGGTTTGGAAGGGCCGCAATGTTGACGAGAGACAGGGTCTTCAGCCGTCGGACTGGAAGGGGCCCCCGTCCGAGAGCAGGCTTGCCCCTCCGCCCCTTCGTGAACCAGCCCACCAGTCACTGTGCATGACTCGCACCCAGGCTGCTGGCGCTGGGGCGCATGACGGACGTGCTGCTGGCCAACACGCAGCGCTTGCAGGACCTCTGGGCCGTCTTCCTCAGGTGATGTGTTGAGGGGGGGTGATCGAAGGTCGGTGTTGTCGAGGGCCCTGCCGCCTGTACATGCTGCGTGCCTGATGCGCGAACCCGCTCCTCTGCAGGGCCTGCACGCCGCTGTGCCCCCAGTCCCCCCCTCGACGCGTTCTCCCTGCTTCCCCCAACCCCACAGCCACGTGCTGGAGGTGCTGGCCGCTGCCCAGCCCAGCGCGCGCGTGGTGGTGGTGGAGGCGCTGGGCCGCGTCGTGTCCGGGGCCCTGGCCCGGATCCCCGCCGCCGCGGCCGCGCCCGGCGGCGAGGCCCCCGCCGCTGCCGGTGCGCCCCCTGCTCCAGGCCCTCCCTCGGGCCTGGAGCACATGCTGCTGGTCTCGCTGGAGTCGGTGTACGGCGGGGAGCGGGAGCCGGAGGTGCGGCGTGCGGTGCTGCGCGTGCTGCTGAGCACGCTGCAGCGCCACGGCGAGCGCCTGGGCGGCGGCTGGGGCGCCGTCTTCCGCCTGCTGGCGGCCGTGCCGGAGGCGCGCGACGCCGCTGCCACCGACCTCGGCTTCCAGGCAGTGCAGCTGGTGGCGGGGGACTTTGCCGCGGGGCTGGGGGCGGCGCGCCTCCGCCGCTGCCTGGAGGTGGCCGCCGTCTACGGCGCGCAGCAGGTGCAGGGGCCTCAGAGGGGGTGGGTTTCTGTGGCATGCGTCGGTGAGAAGTGAGGGGTTGGGGCAGAGGATGGTGGCCGGGGAGAAGGAGGAATCGGAGCCTGGAGTCCCAGACCGGCCCTGGGGATTGAGCTCAGGACCCGAGTGCAAGGACCTGGTTGGCTGGGCACCCCCCCGCCTCCTCGTGTCCCAGTCCAGTGAGGATCTGCAAACCATTCCCTCCTCGGCAGACTGCATGCCTCTTCACACCCTCCACCACACAGGAGGATGTGAACGTGAGCCTGACCACCATCAGCCTGCTGTGGAACGTGGCAGATCTGGTAGGCAGGGCCGCGCCGGGGTCCGAAGGCGGCGCCCCTGACGGCGACACAGGGGAAGAGGCCGTGTCGCCGGGGGCGGGCCTGCGCCTGACCCAGGAGGAGGGCGATGTCATCCTGGAGCTCATCTTCTCGGCCCTGCAGGCAAGTCTGCTTGAGATGGGGAGAGATGTGCTTGTGGGGGCTGGCGGGAGCGTTAAAGGGGGATCGCAGGGATCCTCGACACTCTTGCACATGGACACATCTCCCCTCGCCCTCCCTCTCATACCACCAGGGCCTGGCCTCTGACCCACGGCCCGAGGTCCGTAACTCGGGCCTGCGCACCCTGTTTGCAGTGGTCATGTCGCAGGGCGGCCGTCTGTCGCGCGCGCGGTGGGAGGCCTGCCTCTGGGACATGCTCTTCCCCTTGCTCCGCCATGCCTTCCACATGTCGGTCACCAGCAGCCGCGAGGAGGTGGGTGACGCGAGCAACTTTGGGTGCTGTGACTCACGGCTGTGTTGTGGCAGGAATCTTGATTGAGGACTACGGCAGGGACAATGGATGACCGGCCCAGGGAGGGAATGAGGGACCGGAAGCGGGTCTTCTGGATGACTGGGCGCCAGGACGTGCCTGCAAGGCCCCTCCCAAGGGGCCCCTGGGCAACCAACTCTCGACATCTCTTTCCCCCTTGCTGTCTCAGTCTGGCCCTGCCGCCCTGGGGCGCTCACGCGGCGAGACCGTGCACCTGGTGGTGCACCACTCCCACAACAGCGAGGCCAAGCAGTGGGACGAGACGGTGGTGCTGGCCCTGGGCGGCATGGGGCGCCTGCTCCGCGCCCACCTGACCCTCATCGTCACCCTGGACCAGGGGGAGGCAGGTACTCGATGGTGTTCGTTTTCGAGGGGGGTAGCAGCCGGGGGGATGAGATTGTCAGGGTGGACAGATGCAGGCAGGACAAGGGTGGGGAGGTGGAGGGGAGGCGCTGGGTGGGAACCGCACATCGAGAGCCCTGGACGTGACGGCGCAGGCGGGGCGGCTGCTCCTGTGGGATGCTGGCATGCCCTGGATACATGCACCGGGGCTGTCCTGCCGGCCCATGTATCTGCCCGGCTGGCTCGTGCTGCCCTGTTCCCGAGGCTGTCGGGCACGCTGTGCAGTACGCCGCGCGCCGGGAACCCATGCCCTGGCTCCGTTATGGCCAGCTCCGTCCAGGAGGCTTCTTCACAAACCCCATCCAACTCCCCTCCCCCCCCCTCCCTTGCTCTCCAGGCTGGGAGGAGATGATGGTGGTGATCGAGTCCTGCATGGCCGGCGCGCGCAAGCGCGTGGCCCTGGCGGCCGTGGGCGTGCTGGGCTCGCTGCTGGCGGCGCACGGCGGGCGACGCGATGTGCTGGGCGAGGCGGCCTGGGCGCGCGCCGTGCGCGCCGTGGAGGTGGGCGTGGAGGCCGCGGCCAACCCCACCTGCCGCGTGCCGCTGGCGGTGCGCCTGGAGCTGGTGGGCCTGGCGGGGGCGGCGCGCGGCGCGGCGCGCGCGCGTGGCGATGCCGGCGCCTCGCTGGCCGTGCACCGCTGGCTGGAGCGCTGCGCGCGGCACCCCTGGTCCGACGACGACGCGTCCAACGGCGGGGCAGCCGCCTACGGCCTGCCCCCCGTGCAGAAAGCCGTTCTGGCGGCGCTGCCCGCCATCGCGCCGCAGCCCGATGAGGAGGTGAGAGAATTCTCGGTGTTTGGGGGGTGGAAAGGATGGTGGATATTCAGGGGATAGCAGTGGACTGACAAAGTATTTGGGTCTTGGAGGGCAGGGGCCACCCCGTGCCCAGTGTCCATATTCTTTGGGAGTGCCAGCGACAGTGTCCAGAGGGCATGGTGCTATGATATCCAGCCCTACAGACTGCCACGATCGCCGAGATCGAT
Source organism: Auxenochlorella protothecoides (assembly GCF_000733215.1). Taxonomy (NCBI): domain Eukaryota; kingdom Viridiplantae; phylum Chlorophyta; class Trebouxiophyceae; order Chlorellales; family Chlorellaceae; genus Auxenochlorella; species Auxenochlorella protothecoides. The sequence goes on from NW_011934215.1 coordinate 187,036, forward strand.
CACCCTACATACCCACTGAACTGACACAGGAGCTGTGGATCGACTTTTTGGCGACGCTGGCCCGGCTGCTGCACCCGGGCCAGATTCTGGAAGCAGCGCGCTCTGCGGCTGATGGCGAGCAGCGGCCAGAGCACCCCGTGGTTGGGCGCCAGGTGTCGGCCGCGCGCCTGCTGACGGAGGGTGGGGTGGAGGTCCAGTCTGCGCTTTCCTCCTCCTTCCTGCTCCAGGTGAGGCGCCGGTGTTCGAGAAGGGGAAGGAGGGGGGAAGGGGGCGCCTGATAACCGCAGGGCACTGAACATGGCTCACATGGAGTTTATGGGACTGGTGGCACCGAGTTCTACAATCTATCATGATCGATGCACTGTCACTCGCATTCACAATGCAGTGCCCCAGCAACAAAATCACAGGTGCTGGAGGCGCTGGTGCGGTACTACACCCCGGCTCCCAGTGGGGTCAGGGCGGCAACGCTGGCGGCGACGGTGGGCTGCCTGGGCGCCTGCATGGCGGTGAGTCCCTGGGTGGAGGAGTTTTTCTTGAGAATCTCATGGCATAAATTTGCAAAAAGCACATTTATCGGGGTTTGTAAGGCAGGCGCGCTACCACTGCGCCACAGCGACGGAATGCAATGTCACTGCTCGGGGTCGAACCGAGGACCGACTGCGAACATTACCGGGATGTCAGTGCAATTCGTGATTTGATTGCTGGCACTGTCCCGGTCGCGCGGGAGGAAAGCGCGAGGGCGAGTTTGTTTTGCCACAAGGAGTATCATTTGCATACCATTTTCTACCAATCCTTCCTCCTCCGCCCACCTGCAGGTTCGGCACACAGTCTACGACGAGGCGCTGTGGAGGGCGGCCGCAAAGGCCTTCACCTCCATCGTCCCGCAGGGCCTGCCAGCCCTGGTTGCCGCGAATGACCCGAAGCTGGAAGCCAGGGCGTGGGCAGCCCTGGCCGACGCCCTGGAGCTCTTCCTGCTGGGTCGAGGGGTCGAGTTCCCAACCACGGAGCCAACGCCAGAGAACGGAGCTGCACATGCAGGTGGTGCTGGGATGGAGGCGGCAACCCGTGACCCCGGCTCCATCCAGATGGCCTCTGTGACATCCGACGCGCATCAGGCCAGGTGCGCAGGTGTGGGCTAGCAAAAGGGAATGGGGCTCTCTGTAGAGGCTCTTGGGGCACTGTTCTTGTGGGAGGACTCTGTGCACGGAGGATATGTCCAGTGCTGGACCCCGGCTTGAGATCATCGTCGGGAAGGCCCAGCCAGTGTTAGCTGTTGCTTGGAAGCCAGGCTATCAGCGAGAACTATGTGTAGCCTCGGCAGCATCTCCATCCTTCTCCATGAGCCTCGATTTGGACCCCTCAAAACCCCTTCTCGTGCTCTCTTCCCCACAGCAATCAAGACGCAGCACAGCAGCAGGCGTCCGCCGCCACCGCTGCCGTGCAGTCCGATGACCCTGATGCCACCGCGGCCTCCGCAGCCAGCGATTCGGAGCTGGAGGCAGCGGTACTGGACACGCTGACCGACGCCATCCTGGCCAGCGCGCCCAGCATGCCGCCACCCACCCTGGACCGCTTCGTGGCGATCGTGGACGGCGGCGTCTGCCGGCCGCCCTGGCTGGCGCGGCAACTGCCGCACGCGGGGCTGGGCTTCTCCCAGGCCTGCCTCAGGAAGCTGTATGTCGTGGCCGCGCGGTACGGGGCCGGCGGCGACGGATCCCGGGGCGGCGGGGGCGACGGACTCAGAAATGGCGAGGGCGAGGAGGGCCAGCTGCCCGCGGCGGTGGCAGCGCTGAGGGCGCTGCTGGCGCGGTGCGACCACATGGTGCAAGCCGCCGTGGACGCCAAGACCCTGGGGGCTGAGGAGGGGGCCGCTAGGGCCAGGTGCGGGGAGGGTTGGCAACAGCAGAGAGGGGTGGTGACGGAGGTGCTCGCGCCGTGGTGGACCTTGATGAAGCTCTCGGGTTGTGGAGAGGAGATGAGGGGTGGCCACTCATGCTTTCACTCTGGACCGCTGTCGCTACACGATCTCGAGGCTCTGCCTCTGCACGCCCCCCGCCTCAATGTAGGTATGGCGGACCCAGCGGCCAGCCCCGACTGGACGAGGTGTTGTGCATGCTGGAGGTCCTGGCCTCTTTGACCCTGGACCCGGCGGTGGCAGACGCCCTGCTGGACGGCGCGGACGGCCAGTTGCGGCAGGTGCAAACAGGATTTGTGGGTATCAAGCAAAGGCAGTGGAATGCAGTGCTGCCCCTTGCCATCTGATCCGTGGGCAGGCCTCACTTTATGAATTCAGTTCCAATTCCCTGCTGTTGCAGTTGGTCGGGGTGGCAAGGGGGTGCGCCGGCAGGCGGCGCGGGCGGGAGCGGACCCACCTCCTGCTCATCTACCCCGCCCTCGTCCAAGCCGTGGCGCTGCAAGAGCCCCGCCTTCGCGAGATGGTCAGGGACGTGCTACAACTGGCCGGTGCCGAGCTAGGGCTGGGCGTGGCGGCCTCGCCAAGAGCTGAATGAGCGCTTTATGCCTCCAAGCTGCTCTGATGCGCTCGACGATCGTAGAGGGTCAGGGACCGACCAGCAGCAGCCTTGCTGCCACTTTCCAGCGAGAGCTAGATGATGCTGCTGTGACGTGGAAAGGGTGTTCCGATGCGGATGGTGCCCAGTTTCCTGCCCCATGACGGCGCATTGGTTCTGGCCAGGCGCGCAGATTCTCCGCACCACCATTGGGAGACGGTGCTGCTGCGCTGCAAACAGCTTTGACAGCACAGGTATCAAAGCCTTCGGTGCACATATGCTGCTGCGCATAGAAAAGATCTGGGCGCCCTTGCTAGACCACATGCTGTCGCCCCAAACATGCCCAGTCTCTTGTCATCGCCAGGTCGAGACTGTAACTCGTGTGCCACTCCTTACACCAGTCCGGGCAAGCAAGTAGAACCCTTTTGGATGCTCAGCCCTGGAGAACGTTGGCCACCAGGTCATCCACCTCCGCAATCGAGGCGCAGCTCGCCAGGATGGATCGGAAGGTGGTCAGGTCCTCCCCCCCGGCCACCGTGGCGTTCCCATTGCCTGCGATACGGAGGGGTTGGGGGTTGTTCAGGCCAGTGCAAGAGAGACTGACGGGCTCAAGCGAGTAAAAGGGGGAGCCAATATTTGGAGGCCTGCTTGCCACCATGGAGCGCAAATTGGTGAGATTGCATGCTCTACACAGATGGTCGCGCCTGGCATACCCTGGGTACATTTCATGCAGGCAGCGACTCTAGGCCAGGCACCTTTCCTCATCAACAACTCTTGCACCCCGCGACCCCAGCTCACCTCTGCGGTCGCAGTCGTTGAGGAACTCCTGCACCTCGTCGGTGGGGATTCCGTTGGCTCCCGGCCCCTCCGTGTCGGCAATCACCAGACGGGTGAGCATGTCGCCCGCCACCCTGCGTGAGCATTGTTGCATGCTAGAAGGGTTGAGTGGGGTCGAGCAGCAAGTTCTGGACCAGCAAATGGTCCTGAGGTGCCAATTTTTCGATGGCACCATTTCTCGGCCCAGCTCAACATCATGCATCCCCCCTATCACCACTTCTCCCCCTCCATCCATCCACTCACCCAAAGTTGCCCGCGCCTGCCTGGAACTGGGCGGCAGACCACAGCACGGCCGCCGCATCGGCGCCGGTCAGAGCCACGGCCGCCGCATGGCGCGCGAGGCGGGCCGCCGCGGCGGGGCTGGCGGCACGCTCCGCGGCGGCCAGCAGCGCGGCCGCCACCAGGCGAGCCAGGGTCGCGCCGTCCAGCTGGCCGCCGACGCGCAGCTGCTTGGCGGCTTCCTCCCATTCCCTGCGTCTGAACGCCGCGAGGGCGGGGGTCGCAGCGTGGGGTGTTCCCCGGGCGGACGTGGGCTGCCGTGGTGGGTGAGGGATCCGGGGCGGGGTGACCTGCTGCGTGGGGGCGGCCGGCACGGGTGCGGCTGTCGGGGCGGGTGCGGGTGTCGGGGCGGGCGCCAGCACAGCGGTCGTGCCGCCAAACATGGCCTCAAAGTCCTCCCACCCCGCCAGCAGGTTGCTGGCCTGGCCTGGGCCGGCGCTGGGGTGCCTGGACCCTGCGTGGAGAGTGGTAGAGGGGTCTGAGAAGATGCGAGGAGAAGGAGCTTTGATGGCTAGCCGTGCATCAGGTATCCACCCGGCAGAGGTGCACAGGCACCAGGGACATGATACTACCCTGTATCATGCCGGCCACCCCGTAAGCCACACCACAGTCTCACACCTCCGGCACTGGGCGCCTGCACAGGGCTGGGCGTGCCCTGGCCCTGGCTGCCACCCACACCAGACCCCAGGGCCAAGAGGCCAAAGGGGTCCGAAGCGGCGCCCTGGCCACCGGCCGCCGAGCTGGCGGCGGAGGGTGCGCGCGCCAGCGTGGCAAAGGGGTCCTCCGACGCGCCCGATACCGAGCGCTGGATGGCGGGGTAGCGCTGCGCCAGGGGACGAGGCAGGGGAGGATCCTGAGTGTGAGTCAATGAACATTGCAGGCATGCACGCCAAGCAGGTGGGTCCTGGGCAAGATCAACAGCGCGCGGTCCGAGGCGCACGCAAGAAGTGTGAGACTCGGCCCTGCGGCTGGCTACTTCCTTCGCACACCCAGCCCGCAAGCATGCCTCCTCCTCACCGCCGAGCCTCCGGCCGGAGGGGGTGGCGCCAGGGGCGGCGGCCCCAGTCTCAGCCCCTGCAGGGGATGTGTGGGGACGGTGGACGGACGATCCTCCTGTGAGTGGGTTTGCAACCCACACAGCATGCATGCCACACCCATTCCAACCACCAATGACTGCCAGGCAGGCTTGCTGCGCGGGTGAAACTCCCCTCCCAACCCCACCCACCCCCAAACAACACACACCTGCACAGCCGCCTTGAGGGAGGGGGCGGCCGCGGCGCCGGCCACGTTCCCCTCGCCCTCGCGGATGTTGAAGCTGAACCTCTTGCTCCCCGAGTGCGTGCTGGCCAGCGAAGGCGGCGTCCTGCTGCCGGTTGCGAGTAGGTCGACCGGCTCGGTGCCTGCAGCGCCCGCGGCCCTGCATGCGGGTATGGCGAAGAGAGGGAGATCTCGTAGGGAACGAATGGTCGCTGTTTGTGCGTCGCGCCCATGAACATTGCAACCGCTGATCCGAGGGAAAGCGTGAGCCCGTCCCACAGCCACACCCGCCCACCTGGCGGGGGCTGCCGCCGCCGCAACGGCCGCAGCAGCGGCCGCGCCGCCGGGCAGGGCGGCGGCGAGGAAGGCCTCGTCGTCGTCCGAGTCGAAAAAATCGTCGTCGTCATCCTCGTCCACGGCCATCGGCGGCTGGCCGGAGCCGCCGTTCCGCGGGTCCTGCACTCGGCCCGCGCCTGCTGTGGGCGCACCTCCGGCCCCCCCGCTGGTGGCGCTTTCCGTGCCCCAGTCAGAGGCGCGGGAGATCGAGGCGGCGCCTGCGCCGCGGCCGCCGTGCCGGCTGCCCTCCTCCTCAAACCCGCCCGCCGCATCGCTCGCGCTGGGCGAGGGCGGGCGCGGGGAGGCCGACGCGCCGCCGGCCGCCAGGCCGGAGGACGCACCGCTGCCGCCGAAAGCACGGCGCAGCGCCACCGCGCCCGGCAGGCCCGCGTAGGAGGCCAGCGCGCCGGCCTCCAGCGGCGGGATGGGCGCGCCCGCGCCGTCGTTGCCGGCCGTGCGCGCTCCCGCGCTTTCTTCCGTGCACTCTGTCTGCAGGAGCGTGGCCTCCATGAAGGGCAGACGCCCTGCCGGGGCCACGTCAACGTCGGCATCGGCATCCAGCGTGTCCTGTGAGACCTCGCCGTCCGGGCGCCAGGCGTGCTGAGTGTCGTCGCCTGCAAACCGCTCCGAGCCGCTCCCTCCATCCTCCTCCTCCTGGTCCTCATCTCGTGAGGCTGCAACCTCCCCAAGCACCGTGCGTGGGTCTTCGGCCGTTCCCTCCACGCGGGCCTCCAGGCGGACGCCCCAGTCGGCCAGGCAGGCACGGCCGCCGTGCGGGCTCTTGCCCGCCATGCCGCGGAAGGCGTTCTCGTTCACCGCCAGCAGCTGCTCCGCAAAGCCCTGGACGTTCTTCGGGGTCTGCAGAGTGGATGTATATGGGCGAGGGGTGGGGGACAATCAACAAAGTAACTCTGCAGTACACTGGACACAAACTCATACCGATGCAATGCTGGTTCATTCACGCCGACTGGAAGGCATCATGCCGCCAGGCTTGGCCGCGGACTTCTCAGCCGCTGCTTCAGCGGCCCCTCTCCTCAACTCCAACTCCAACCCCACCCCCCACCCCCCACCCGTTCACCCCCCCCCTTGGCACTCACCCCTCGTGCGATCTGCTGCAGGCCCGCCCAGTCGCCCTGGAAGACGCAGAGCGACAGCAGCTCCGGCCAGGCCCCGGCCGCCTGGAAGAGGCGGCGCGCGTCCCCAAAGCGCCCGTACAGCTGGCACACACGGGCGGCCGCAGCAAGCTGCAGGGCCAGGGCTGACCCCGGCGGGGCCGGGCTGATTGCGTCACAGGGGAGAGAGGGCGGGTGGGGATGAGGCGAGTGGGAGGGGACACTGCACAATCCCCGGCTGAGGCCTCTCCGTCCCTCCTGCTCCACTGTCGCCCCACGCTTGTAACCCCCCCACCCACCCACCCACGCCCGCTCACCCAGGGTGCGAGTCGCTGGCCTGCCACTCGCCCAGCAGCGCGCCGACCAGGGGCTCCCAGTCGCCCGCCATGGCCGAGTACACCGCGCCGCGCATGAGCCCCACGCCCGGCACCTCGGAGCGGGTGGAAAGCGCGGCGGCGACGCGCGGGTGCCCCGCCGCGGCCACACGGCGCAGCAGGTCCGGGCCCAGCGTGGTCGCGTCGTAGCTGGCCGCCAGCGCGGCCAGCGCGTGCGCCGCGCGGCGCGTGCCGCCGGGCAGCAGCCCCGTCCCCGCCAGGCCCGTCCAGCCCTCCACCAGGAGCTCCGGCGTGCGCAGCGCGCGCGGCGCCACGCCCGCGCCACCGTCGCCCGCGTCGTGCGCGAGCAGCAGCCTGTCGGCCAGCGCGCCCAGCAGGCTCGCGGGGGGTCCTGCCAGCAGCGTGGCCAGGAGCAGGGCGGTGCCGTCCCAGCGCGCCAGGTACACCTGCCCGCCCGCGGTGGCCACGAGCAGCGCAGGACCGACCCAGAGCGCGGAGGTGGGCACGCCCGCGGCGCGCGGCAGGGACACCACGGCCGCCACGGCAAAGCGCTCGGTGAGCAGGAGCAGGCGGCGCGTGGTGAGCGCGGCGGCGACCGCGGCGGCGGCGGCGCCGCCGTGGTTCTGAGCGCCTGCGTGCGCCAGGTCGTCGGCGGTCCCCGGCGGCCCGCCCAGCGCCTGCCAGGCCAGCGAGACCAGGGCCTCGCCGGGGTCAAGCGGCACGCGCGCGCGCGCCGGGGCGGCGCGCGCGGTCTTCCCGGTCGGGACGTCGAGCAGGAAGAGGGCGGCGCCGTCCCGCGCCAGCGCCACCACTTGGCGCGGGGGCTCCACGCGCCTGCGCTCTCGCGCCTCCCACGCCGCCAGTTCGGCGCGGCGCGCCGCGGCCTCCGAGGCCCCCGAGGCGCCGGAGTCGTCGGAGTCGTCGGAGTCAGTGGCGCCGGCTTCAGAAGCCTCCGCATCAGCCCCCCCCCCTGCGGTGGCCACGGCCCCTACGGGCCGCGGCTCCGGCGCCGCCGCGATGCGCGCGGGCGGGCCAGGGAAGATCGCCACCGCGCCCGCGTCGGCCAGCTCCACGCTGAACAGCGCCTTGGGCGGCGCCGCGCCCGCCAGCTTGGCGGCGTCGTAGACCAGCAGGCGCCGCCCCGATTCGGCCAGCACGGCCAGCTGGTCGTGCCCGGCGCCCAGCCATGCCGCGCCGCGGCCGGGGAGGAACCACTGGGCGCGCGAGGCGGCCAGCAGCGCGGCCTCTTCCTCGCGCACCGCGGTCCAGGCGCGCGCGCCGGGCCCCGCCCCCGCCGCCTGCGCGTCGGGGTCGGCGCTGCCCAGCGCGTCGCAGAGCAGCACCCAGAGGCCGCGGCGCGGCGATCGCAGCGCGGACCTCAGCCCGTGCGCCTGGCCGCGGTCCGAGGCGCGCGGCGGAGCCAGCACCTCGGTCAGCAGGCCGTGGGTGAGGTCGTGGGCGGCCAGGCGCCCGCCCGCGACGAGGTGCGCGTAGCGCGGGAAGCGCAGGCGCGACACCACGCCGTCGCCGTCGCGCTGGGTCCAGAAGCCGAGGCTGGAGTGCAGGGGGAGGAGGGCGGGGACGCCCAGGCACCCCGCCGGGTCGCCCGCGTCCAGCAGCTGCAGCGTGGGCAGGCGGGAGGGGGGCTGGGGCTCGGCGCTCTCCCCCGCGCGCGGCAGCGCCGCCAGCTCGCCGCTGCGCGGGTGGAAGGCCACCTGGCCCACGCCGGCCGAGGAGGGGGTCTGGGCGCCGCCGCCGCCCCCCGCCAGCGCCTCCAGCATGGTGCCCGGACGGGCGGCGGCCGGCGTCGCGGCCAGCGCGTCGCCCGCGCGCGGCCAGAGGCGCAACACGCGCAGCGCGGCGTCGCCGCCGGGCGTCGCTGCGGCGGCCGCCAGCGCCGCGCCGCCGTGCACGAAGCCCGCGCCGCAGAAGGGCGCGCCGGAAGGCGGGGGCGGGACCGCGCCCAAAACCCGCGCCTCGCGCGCGTCCAGCACCTCCACCGCCAGCACGGCGCGCCGCGTGGCCACGGCCACCAGCGCGCAGCCGCGGCGCAGCGGGTGCGCGACCGCGTGCAGCGATGCGCGCTCGCCGCCGTGCGGCTGAGGCTGCTGCTCGGCGGCCGGCAGGCCCAGGTCCAGCGAGTAGCCGGGGGCCCAGGTGCCCTCGGCTGCCGACACGCGCGCCAGCACCAGGCAGCCGTCGTCCGTCAGCGCCAGCAGCGTGCGCGGGTCTTGCGGGGGGGGTGGGGGTGGGGGAGGGCTGTAAGTTTTGGGTGTGTGAGGCAGGAGGCGGCGGAGTGTGGGGGAGCGTGAGACACACGGTGCGTTCCTGGACGGTCTCCAAGGGGCAGGGCCGGCCGTGGGTGCCCTAGTGGAGTCACAGTCATGCACATGAATGTATCGTTGCCTGGCCCTGGCACCTTCCAACCACCACCCAGTCCTTGGTCTCCTGGTGACCACAACCACAGCCGTCCAACGCCCGTCACAGACGCACTCGGACCCCCCACCACACACCTCCTGGGTAGGCGGCCAGGGCGAGGATGCCGGCCCGGTTCTCGGACTTGAGCTTCACTGCCGGGCCCTCGCGCGCGTCGCGGGCCGCGGCGCCGCTGGCGATGCCCGTGTCCAGCATGCGCAGCCCCGGCGCGCCCTCCACGGTGAAGTAGACGAGGGGCCGGGGACGGCCAGGGGCCACGCAAATGGCCACGGCGCTCCACTCCGCTTTCTTGGACTTGAGGGCGTGGGAGCTCTCGCACGCCCAGGTGTCCGTCGAGTACACCGCCACGGCGTTGGTCTGTGAAGGGTCGGAAAGAGGGAATGAGAATGGGGCCCTGGAAACGTGGGGCGGGGAACCTGGGACCATGCCGGTGGCCCCCAGCATGGCAGCTGCCAAATTTCTAACAGCCACCGCCGGCACGCCCTCGCTTGCGGCCTGGGGGTCCGGGCGAACGGTGCGCCCCACCGCACCTTGGCGAAGAGGACCAGGCTGGCACCGTCGGGGGTGAGCTCCATGGCTGAGGGCATGAAGCGGCAGTCGACCGCGGCACGCTGGCACCCAGACACGGCGTCAAACTCCAGGATGCGGCTTGACTGCTGCCCCACGGCCATGACCTGGCAGGATGGCGGTGGAGGGGGCAACCAGTGGGTTGAGGCCATGGATCCACTGCGGCCAGAGGGCTGGCGTGGGCTGCCTGCACGTCCTCCCCACCCCATCATCTCACCAGGTAGAGGCTGGAGCGGTGAGGGTGCCACAGCAGCTTGCCACCCATATATGAAGGGCTCTGGGAATCGAAAGGGATGGTACGGAGAGATGCATGACCATTGGTCAGATTTCATCGAGGGAATCCTAGGAGTGAGTGTTCTGGATGTAGAGGCAAGCACCCAGGGCGCGGTGCCACGGTCACCCATGCCCCTCACCGACCTTGATGTTCGTCAGAATGGTCTGTTTGGGCACCAACAGGGCTTGATAAGGTATCGGCTCCTCCACGATAGGGGGTGCCTGCGCGGCAGAAGCCTGCCTGGCGGGCACTTGGGCCATCGTGGCCAGCGGATCACTCGCAGCCTGGCACAACCGGCCCCTTCTCACAATCGGGCAGACATACTTTCTCTTCTATAACACCAGTGAACTTGTATATTAGGCGGAAGTCGGCCTCGATCAGCCGGACCATCCATCGGGGGCCCACGCGCGTTGGTCTCCCCGTGGGGGAAGGGGATCTGTAACAAACCTACTTACGGTTCCCGCGCGTTCGAAACCAACTCCGACAGCCCCTGCACTCCAGGGAGGGTACACCAGGGCATGCGTGAGAGCGCAGATAAAATGCATAAAACATAATCTAATTACAAAGAGACTTGTGGCATCCATGGATCCCTTGCTCCTGCTGGGGCTGCTTGGTGGGTACCCCGGCCGTGGCCGAACCCTGCCCAGGTCGCTCAGCCTCGAACTCCTGCTTCGAGGGGTCGACGGGGCGGCCCGGAACGTGGGTCGAGCCATCCTGCGCTATGTCTTCATGCTCAGATCCAGCGTCCATGCCTCCCGGTGGCTGGACCGCGCCCGAGCGCTGCACCTGCCCCGGCTGGACTCGGCTGCCTTGGCCACCATGAGGGCCGCCGCCCTGAGGATGCTGGCGTCGCGACTCCTGGCCCAGCGGCCGCCCAGCCGATCACAAGCTCCTTCAGAGACGCCGTCGAAGCTCTATACCCTGCGCCTGTTCCCCACCAGGTGCGCTGCGTCTTGCCATATTGGTTGTGGGCAGGTGCAGAGTTGGGACCCACCGGCCAACACGGTACATTTGCAGTCCCCTCCCACCGAGCCTTAAGCATGTGCTTGCACATCACCATGCAACCTCCTCCTCACATCCTCCTTCCCAGGTGGCACGTGTCCTTGCACGACAGCCCTGCCCTCCCGGCCACGCCGCAGCCTCAGAAGGAGGCCGGCCCCGCCGGCCCCCCACCGCGTGCCGCTGCCGTCGAGGGCTATGCCGCCCTGGCATGCTACACCCAGCTCCACCCCAGCGCAGCACTCAAGGATCAGAGACCCAGGCTGGACTCCATCACGGCAAGCGAGGCGCGGGACGCCATCGCAGCCTGGCTCCCTCCACCATAGTGGACCTGGTGCAGTTGCTGATTCCAGCTTCCACCCAGCCGCTGTGCTGCATGTCAGATGGCCTGCTGTGTGTAGCCTACAAACACCCCCCCTCATCCCCAGCATTGCAACGTGTCTGACCATTACAGACGGCGGGAAGGGGGATGGAGCAAGGGAGGGTCCGGCGGCCGGGGTCAGGGGGCGGGTACCACCACGCAGCGCGCAGCGACACCCGCTTCAGAAGCGCTCGCCGTAGTGCAGCAGGACGTGCCACCTCCCCGCGTTGTTGTCGCGCACGCCCTCTACGCGCAGCGCGCCCAGCTTGACCCCGCCCCCCAGGGAAGAGCCGCGCCCCGCGCGGCGGAAGTAGGCGCTGGGGTTGCCGCGCACCTCCTTGGAGGAGCCCAGGTCGGAGCCGGCCTCGGCAAAGGCGTAGAGCGTGCGCCCCAGCACGGGCAAGCGCAGCTCCGCGGCGGCCTCGGCGAAGCGGCGGCACGCCGCCAGCTCGCCCACGTTGTACCCGCGCACGGAGTAGGGGCCGCCCAACAGGAAGGCGTCGTAGGCGGGGAGGTCGCCCAGCGCCGCGCCGGCGCGCCCGTGCAGCACGAGGGAGGCGGGCCCCAGGCGAGCTCGCGGCCAGGGCCGGGTCAGGCCCAGGAAGCGCGTGCAGGCAGCGGTGGCGCGGTTGAAGAAGGGGAACCCCGTGCCGATGCCCAGGCCCTGGTCCACGGTCAGCACGTCGCGCGCCCCCAGCGTGGCGCCGTCGCGCAGGTAGGTGGTGTCCCGCACCAGCGCGGCCTGGGCATACGCCAGGCGGTCGCGCCCGGCGGCCCCCAGCGTGGTGGGCGGGCCGTCGGCCACCACGGCGCCCATGGGCGACACTCGGCCGCCGCGTGCGCAGGGCGCGCCCGTCTCGTCGCGGGTGCCCACCTCCTGGGCCACCAGGCCCAGCGAACCGCGCGAGCCCCGCGTGAACTGCTGCGTCAGCTGCACACGCGCGCCGGCGCGGTCCACCCACACGGGCGGGACCTCCTCCCCGTCGGGGCCTGTGCGCGGTGGGTCGGGTGGGTGGGGGTTGGGGTGGCCGGGCCTTGTCTGGCGCCCGATGCGGGGCTGCACTCCCCTCGATCAGAGCCACCCCTGGCCAACCCTCGTCCCTTCACAACTGCGCACTCCCCCCCCCACTCCTGCAGGCACACCACCCCTGTCGCACCTGGGGTGAAGACGCCGCAGAGCTTGCGCGCGTTGAACACGGTTGCCTGCAGCTTGGTGCGGTTCTCGTCCGACAGACCCCAGATGAAGGGCTTCTGGTACATCAGGCGGTAGGAGATGTCGTCGGAGGGCGCCAGGAAGGACTTGGTGTTGATGGAGGCGGCCACCGTCGCGGCGCGGCCGCCCAGGTTGCGGTTCTCGTACGTGATGGTGCCGCCCGGGACGAGGGACACCAGCGTCGGCCTGTTCTTCTCGTCTGTGCACGTGTAGCGTAGGCGAGCGTGGTTGTTGGGGGTTCGGCGGACGACAGCCTCCCTCTGCCCTGCATGCACTGTCTTTCTGCAAGTGGCCGCAGCCGGTGACAAGCCCTGGTTTGCCTCCACAGCACCCCCAGATCAACAGCTCATCTGATGGGCCACCCCCACCCGCTCGCACCACACCGCATTCCATACCCGCTGCCAGGCCCCACTCCGCCTCCACATCCGCCGTCTGCATAGGCTTCTCCTTGACCATGACGTCCACCTCCACCTGCCCCGGGTTGCGCTCGTTCTGGCGGGGCAGGATCTGCACGTTGTCAAACAGGTCCAGTGCAAACACGTTCTGCAGCGTCTTCCGCCCGTCGGCCAGGTTGTACAGGCGGCCCCTCTATACAGGGAGGATGGAGGGGGGATGGGAGAGGGGTTGGGATTTACGGGAGTGGGGTAGGTGATGGTAGCTAAGACCCTCATCAGTGGAACAGGTCCATGCAGTGCGACTTTGGGACATGGCGAGCAAAAAGGGGAGGCCACTCTTTCCCCCTCACCTCCACGGGGCAGTGCTTGAGGATGAACTTGGCGTCCACCTTGCCGGGCGTCTTCTCAGGCTGCCCCTCGTCATTCATCCAGACCTGGATGTGTGGGACTTAGGGTTGAGGGGCTGAAGAACGAAGGCGGGTTTGTCGAAGCAACACTTCCAACCCAGAGTGGCAGGCCGCCTGACCGTAAATCCCAACGCCAAGCGGACATGTCCTCATTGCTGGCCGTCATCATCAATCATGCCGCTCTTCACGGAGCCACACCACACAGTGCACACGCATCGACCCCTGCAAGGTAAATGCGCTCATTCCTTCTTCCCACCCACTCACCACGTTGATCTTGTTGGCCCGGCCCTCAATCACGTGGGCGGTGATGGACCCGGTGCCCATGCCCGAGAAGTGGGAGATGTAGCACAGGCCGTAGCCGCGCGATTGGTACCACCCCTCGATGCTCGTCTTGATCAGGGCCATGGTGCGCATCGTGAAGGGGGTCTCGTTGGGCAGGGCTGCCAGCTTCTTCTTCAGATCGGCCAGCACTGCAGGTGGGGTTGGATTTGAAGGGGGTAAGATGGCGCCTGGAGCTGCTGGGACCGGGGCCGAGTGGATGCACGCATGCGCGCGGTATTGTCGCGTCTTTACCATCCCGATCGAAGAAGGAGAGGAATTTTGGGATATCACGCCTGGACACAGGCCCGCCACATGGAGCGGCCCTCCATTGCGAGCATCAGGATTCCGGGCACCCTCACCCATCGACAGGGCCGTACGCGGCACCTCCACCCATCACATGCGCACCCTTGCGAGGCAGCACTCTGGCGCCCTCGACCTCAAAGTTACGCATGGGGGGGTAGAACTTTTCCGCAAAGTCAAAGACGACCTGCAGTGGAAGCGTGGAGATGGGTGAGGCATTACATTGAAGAGCAATGGCTAATCTCCGGCCAGACTGGATCCGTCATGAGGAGCATGCCCGGAGCTTACATGCCCGCAGGCCCAGCAGGCAATCATCCCCCTTGTCCAGGTTGGCATCCGCAGGGACCCATCCAGCGTCCGCCACAGGCTTCACGGCCGCCGCCACCACAACTCCCACCCCCCACCTTGAACTTGTTCTTCTTGAGGGGCACCACTCGGGCATTCACGCGCTCAAACAGGCCCGAAGCATAAAGGGCCTTGATGTCCTGCGCCAGCTCCTTGCGCGAGCAGACGAAGCCGGGCTGGCAGTGCAAGCCGGCGAAGAGGTCGGCTTGGGTGGGGATGCCCTCGCCCACGGGCAGGCCCTGCGCCTCCAGCTCGCCGCAAGTAAAAGTGCCGTCGGCGGCGGCCGGCTTGGCAGAAGGCCTGGCCTCCTCCTCTTCTTCTTCCTCATCCTCTGACTCATCCTCTGACTCATCCTCTGACTCGTCGTCGGAGTCGGCGTCAGCCTCGTCGCCGATCTCCTCGCCTGCCGCAATCATGAATGGTGGGAGTCCCACGAGTCATACGGTGCCGTGCCTGACTGGAACCCCCTGCATCTCCACCATCAAGCTCTCAAGGCACCAAAGGCGCTGCCCACCCACGCCCACCCACCCTCGTCTTGATCCTCGGCCACGGCAAAGATCTCGTGCGGCAGACCACCGCCGCCGCCACCGCCGCCGCCGCCGCCGGCACCCCTGCCGTTGCCGTCGCCACCACCGCAGCCCCAGGCGAGGAGGGGGGCGACGACCGGCACGGCTGCCCATAGGAGTGGTTGCTGCAGCAGCGAGGTTGAAGAGGCACTGGGGTCACCCCTCCCCGGCTGCATGGGGGCTCCATCGCCGGATTCCGTCTCCATCCCGGCTCTGGTCTGCAGGTAGCGTCGGGTCCTGGGCCGGCTCTGGGATATGAATGCCGCACGGGTGCTGGTCCTGGCCTGAGGGATCAGGGCGGGGCGCCCACACTGGCCTGCACCCGATGCGCCGGAGGACCTCATCGCCTGGCTCGAAATATGCGATGCATGGGATATGGAGCACCCGGGAGCCGGCATGCTGGTCGGGGGAGCAGATAAGGTTGCAGCCCACACCGGCAAAGCCCCTGGCCCACGAGCGATGCTCGCGGATGGAGAGCGGGGGGAGTGGATCTAATATAGGAATTGTAGTTTGGTATGTAGTCAATGCGTGTGGCAGGGTATGGGGGTCCGGCCTGGGGTTCCGGGGCCTGTCGGGAAGGTCACCATTGTCCACGCTGGCGGCCAGCGCATGGAAGCTTGCTTGCAGCCCCAGTCGACATGATTTATGCGGGGTACAATAATTCATGTTGCACATCAGGCATTATGACAGAGATTGTACCCGTGCCTTCATCACCAGGGTGAAAATGGAACACGGTTTGCTTGGTCCACGACCATGTACCAACTTTGAATAGACTTGTCAGCCTGATGGTACGTCATGGGATCCCCCTTCGGGTATGTGCTTCCCAACACAGGAATGTGACTTTTTGCATCACATTCCTGGACAGATGAGGCGCAATGTATAAGATGGATGGTCATTTCTGCTGAGTTGATCCCTTGATAGCAAAGGATCTCATTGCATTTTTGCTCCATGCTGGCCTCCTCCAGTTCCGCGCGCCAGTTGCGAAATCCGACACATCTGCGAAACATCGCCGCTCGATCAACTTTACACTCAAATTCAACCACTCATTACATCTCCCTAGCCATGGGCAGTTCCTTGGCCTTGCGCCTCCAGCTCAAGGCTGTGCGGAGCCTCTGGCAGGGTGGTCCGGCATGCTCTCGACCGGCGAAGTCCATGCCCCAGCCCTCCCTGATCACCACCCGGGCAGTCCATTCCTCTGTAGACCCTCCGGATGTTAGGAAACTGGCGGCCATGGCACATCTGGACCTGGAGGAAGACCAGGTGCCCATGGGTGAGGGAGAGGGGAAAGAGACCATCACCACCAGGTCATATCTATTCTGAATCCCTGCCTGTCCTGTCCCCCGCCCATCAGGTTGAGGGCCTGACCAAGGAGCTGACCAGCATCGTGGATTGGTTCAGCCAGCTCCAGGCCATCGATGTGGAGGGAGTCCCCCCTGCGCTCCAGGCTGACGTCGACTCTCAGGACTGGCAGAGACCTGACGAGCCTCACACATTTGAGAACAGGTATGGGCACGGCCATGCAGCCGTGATTGTGAAAATTATCAGCAAGTCATATCCTGTCAGAGCCGGCATGGCATGCACGCAATGGCCACCTGGAGGGTGGTCCAGACATCCTCCTGATTGATCAGGGACCCCCCCTTTTGCCTCCTCACAGGGAAAGTCTCGTGTCGCAGTTCCCGGCGACAGAGGGCCCCTTCCTGTCTGTTCCCCGGACTGCACCTGGCACCAGCGAGGGGTGAGCGGCTCTGCACGTGGCAGCGCCACTGCCTGGGGTCATGCAGGGATGTACAGATCAACGGTCACCGGGAGGCAGAGTCAGTGGGGGTGAAGAGAGCAGCCAGTCAGGGTAATGTTTTGTATACTGTGGACCACAGGAGCACACTGTGAGGCAAATCGCGCTGCCGCACAGCTCGAAGGTGGGGTGCCTGGACGGGGTGCGCCATTGCAGACTGTTCGGTTGGGGGACCGAGTGTCTGGGTGCGGGGTACCTACCTTCCAGCAGGTCGTCCTTCCCATGCGACCTTTGCGGAGCCGCCCGGCGGAACACCAGGCCCCTCCTCCCTCCTCCCTCTCGATCGATGCCAGCGCCCTGCCTCGCTCAGCCGCCGATGACGAGGGCGCTGCTGATGCGCCACTGGCCCCCCACGTGGACCATCGTGTACTCGACCTGTGGAATGCACAGAGGGGATGAATTTGGCTCGCCGGCGGCCATTGATTATCGAGCCACGTGTCGTGGCACACAGCGTGCCCATCCCAAAGAATGTCAGGTCGGCAGCCAAACCCTGGCATCCCAGCCCTTCCTTTGCGTCACTCGCCTGGTATGTCGTGCGGTACGAGTCGCCCTTCTTCCCATTGCTGGCCCAGAGGTCGGCGGACTCGTCCACGGTTGCCAGCACCAGGGTGGGTCCGCCGGGGGTGGAGGAGATGCTGTTCACCTGCGTCGCGTGGATGGGGAAGGGAGGGTCGGCGCACTCTGGACCAGCCATTCTCTTGCCACGCGGATTCCCCGTCTCCTGCAAGCTCTGTCGTAAAACATGCTGGAGACTCAGCACGGTGCGCCTTGTCTGGCCTCCACCGGCGACACGTTGGTTTCAAAGGCCACGGGCAAACTTTCGTCCTCTCCCACCCTGCAACCCCCCACCTCCACCCCACCCCTCCCTCACCCACCCTGGATTTGAGAGGCCGGATGTTCCAGAACCAGCCGCTGGCCGCGGCCTCGTCCGCCTCCGCCCGTACCGCCCCCAGGATGGGCTCCGTCAGCACGCTCGCCAGTGCCTGGGTCCGATGGCGGGGGCCCATGGCGTCCGCCTTCGCAGCCTGTGATCGTGGAGGTCAGACGAGGTTCAGGTCTGTGTGTGACTCGGCTTGAGCGAACAGGGATGGCATGGGTCTCCAAGCCTCAGTCATGCTGGCCCTCACCAGCCAGCGCTGTATGAGCGTCTCGGCCTGAGACCGTGCCAGGCTGGGCGCCTCGCGCCGCGGGGCTGGCTGCGGCTCGGCGGCCTCTGGCGCCGCGCCAGACTGGCCCGCAATGGCTGCCTCCTTCCCCGTCGAGCCCTGCCGCCGTTTCCTGCCGCCCTGGGACGCCAGCGTGGCCACCTGGCGGATTGCGGAAGGCTCGCGCTGGGAGGAGGTGAGCTGCCGGGAAGCCAGCATGGAGAGCACGGCCAGCATGCTGGCGCCGAGCACGAGCTGCAGGGCACGCTTGATGAGGGTGGGGCCGCCAGGCGCACTCGACCGCGCCTGCGTGTCGATGAGGGGTGGGGGGTGGGAGCCTTGGTGCACTGCAGGACACACGCCGGGGTGAAACTCAGGGCACCTCCACGACCAGACGGCGTCGAGCACCGAGGGGCGGTCGCCACGCACGCTCAGCACCTGCAGCGCACCTTGTCGAGGGTGCGCTGCACTCCCGGCCCCAGCTGCCCGAGCCTGCCAGGCAGGCCAGACAAGATGGACTGGATGCCGGACAGGAACCTCAGGGATCCGTCCTGGGGAGGGAGGTACGGGGAGGAAAGCGGGTGGGATGGGTGGAGTGCGAGACGCTCGCCCAGCATGTGCAGACCGCCCGCTCGTCTCCAGGCGCTACATGGCCGCGCCGCTGCCCTGCACTCGACGCTGCAAGCCACAGTCCGCGCCCCGCCTCCCATTCGCACAGGGCCACGCACCGCCGACCCCGACAGGGAGGCCTGCACGGCCATGTCGTCAAAGTAGGGGACCAGGGACACGGGCTCGCTCTGCCCAGGCCCCGGCTCCGACCCATCCAGGACCCGGAAGTGCGGAATGGCCTTCAGCTCCAGCCACTGGGCGTGTTAAAGGAGGGGGAGCGGTGTTGCTCTGGGGAGGGGGGGTGCTCGGATTCTGTGCCAGCCGCTCAATGGGAGAGACCCATGTCGGTCGCTAGAAGTCTGCATGGTCAGAGAGCACCCCAGCACCACAGTTCTTATCAGGCAAAGACACCCGGCCCACCTTTTCGACAAAGGCGCAGAGGCCGGGGAGGGGGTCGCCCGGCGCCTGCGCCCGGATCCAGTCCATCACGCCGTCGCGGGAGGGGAAGGCATCGTCCGGCCCCGGCGTCTCCAGCGCCGCCGCGCTGAGGGGTCGGGAAGGAGGTGGGAGTTTTGTGGTGGCGGTCAGTGCACGACCTGAAGCCACGAAGTGCAGCCCTGTATCACCACTGCCACCCAGAGGAAGCCTCTGATCCCATCCAGCCCCACCCCGCCCCCCTGCACCCTCACCCCAGGGTCGCCCCAATTCGCTCGTCCTCCTCCAGGATCTCCAGCGCCGCCTCTGGGGCGCCCAGGAGCACGCGGCAGACCGCCAGGTGGATGGTCGTGTCGCGCTGCTGCACGAATGCCAAGACAGAGGGAATGGGGGGGTGTTGATGGAGCGAGACCACGCGGCGCCTGCGCCAAGAATGGATCCCTGCCACCAGCTGGAGGCCCAGGTGGCTGTGGGAGACGCTGACATGCAGAATCCTCCCCTCCGCCGCCCATCGCTCCGGGGCTCCCGGCGCCCCACCACCAGGAAACTCACCGACTGGATGCTGGCCGCGACGGCGGCGGCGGTGGCCACCAGGCGCGGCCGCCGCCGGGTGAACCCCGTGACGATGCAGGCCAGGACCGCCTCGGTGAGCACGTCGGGGGTGGCCCAGGGGAAGGCCCCCCGGTCCCCCGCCACGCGCTCCCAGTCGGCCACGCCCGCCAGCTCGTCGGCGTTCAGCGCGCCCAGCGCGGCGGCCGCCTCCTCGGGCCCCAGCCGGCCCGCCCCGCCCTCACGCCGTGACAAGGAAAGCGCGCCGCGGGTTGCGCCGGCCTCCAGCAGTGCCGAGCGCAGCGCCGCGACGCTGGACCGGCGGGCGGGGGTGTCCCCCGCGCCGGGGTCGCGCAGCGCCTCCACCAGCGCCGAGGCGCGCAGCGCGCCCAGCGCCGCGGCGATCTCGCGCGCCAGCTCCGGCGCCAGCGGCGCGCCGCGCCCGCCCGCGCCGCGCAGCGCGCCCAGCGCGGCGTCCATCTCTGCGCAGGCCAGGCCGGCCGCGCCGGGCGCGGGCGCGGCGGCGCCGTCGCCAAACCCCGCCACACCCTCTCCCCCGCCGCCGCCGGCCTCCAGCGCGCGCCGCGCGCGGCCGCAGTGCGCCAGGGCCGTGGCCAGCGCCACGTCGCGGCCCCACTCCCGCTCGTCCTCGCGGCTGGCGCCGCGCAGGCCGCGCGCCAGGCTGGCGGGCGCCGCCGCCGCGGCCTCGACCACGAGGTCGTAGGCGCCCACCTGCTGGAGCAGGGCCAGGGCCCCGGGCAGGAGCAGCGGCTCTATGGCGATGTCGGGCGCGAGGGTACGCACGCGGCCGCGCGCGCTCCGCAGGCCCTCCCGCGCCGCGTACAGCAGCTTGTCGCGGCCCAGACGGGCGAGCGGGGAGTAGCCGGCCTCCAGCTCCTCCTCGGCCAGGGCGTCGTGGGCGCGCTGGATGTGGGACTCGCTGCACAGCTCCCGGTTTCCCAGCCCCAGGAGCTGCCGGGGACGTAAGGGGTGGGGCTGGGGGGTGGGGGGAGGGGGGGCCGTCCATGCAAGCTGACCCTGGGGCCGGGCATGGCAATGGCACCCATGACGCAGGCACTGCTTGCAGGTGGACAGCTTGGCATGAAGATCACGGATTCATACCCCAGTGGGGAACTGGCGTGCAGTGCCAACAAGCGCGTGGGGCCAAAAGCAGTGTTGCCAGTCGACATGCAAGGGCAGGGGCCCTGGGCAGCGTGTCTCCGCGCCCCATAACAATGAAGCCGTTGCATGACGCGCTGCACCACCAACCAAAACATTGTGCTCACCTTGGCGTAGTCGATCGGCAGGAGGACTCGATCCTGGTTGCCGTCGGACAGCACGGCCCGGGGAGCCGTTGAGAACCCGCTGCGGGGCCTTCGGGCACGGGGTGCCCTGCCAATCGGGAAATGACCACGGCCATTACTCCTTAGATTGCGTTTGTGCGCTGCATTGTGTGGTACGGCACTGACACGGAAGCAGGCTTCCGTCGGTGCCATGCGGCCCCCACCGGCTCCAGGGACCAGACGTGGTAGAGGTATCTAGACGAATCGCTCACTGCCAATGATCTTGAATGTTTGAAGCTTCATCGCAAAGTTGCTGAGATTGCAGTGGAGGGGGTGGTGGCAGCGGGCGAAGGGCCCAAGGGGCTGGTGAATCGGGGAGCATCTGATCCAAAGATTTCAAAAAAGCATGCCACAAGAGTGGGCAGGACCATCACCGGTGCTTGTGGTGAACAAACATTCATCCCCAGAAAGGTTTTATGAAACAGAATGACGCACCTGATGTCCAACCAAGCACACTTATCTTTCGACTGGCGACAGTGCTTAATGTGATCATGGGAACAGGGGAATGCAGCTGCATTTTACTGCCTTACAATTCCCATGACATGGTACCCAAGCTCGCGAGTACATTCAAGGAATGGTTGTGGGTCCAGGGTATAAGCAGGAGGTGCTCCACGTCCTCAACATACAAAGTGAGAAATCTTTGAGCCTCATTACGTGATGGAATCCGATTCCTCATCCTGTCAATTATTAGCCTTTCGCAACTGCAATGGTGCATCCAGGGGCAGCGCCTCTCCATGCAAACACTGTGGTGATAATCATTGGCATTATGTCAGCAGTACGCAGCTCGATCTCGGTGCATCGCCCACCCTGCACACTCCGCGTGGGAAGGAGTGGGCATGCACGGGCACCCTCATGCCATGCCGATGCCTCGCATCGCGACATCGCACCTTGCCTTCCACGACGACTGGTGCTCCTGAGTGGATCCGCCCTCGTATCGGGCTTCATGTCGACTAGCATCCTACCTGCACACGCGGAAGGAGAAGGTACCCTGGGCTCGGTGATTATGAGAACGGTTGCTCTTCTGCGAATTCCTCCATCACGGCATCCTCGTCCTTTACCTTACAGAGTACAAGGTGTTCTATGGACTAGCATCCCCACCCACGAGCTATGGCGGCTATGGTGGCAATGCAAAGGAGGATGCCAAGTGAGGCAGGGTGGGCGGGTGGCCCAGGGAGCTTACCATTTTCGGACGGTTAGGGGCTGGACGTGACCTGGGGTGGAGTTCTCCGCGTATGGCATTTGCAGTAGGATCTGAGCATCTGACTAGGCTCCTTGGACTATCATGGAACACAGGTACACATTCGAGTACCCGACTAACTGGAAGTCGGAGGTCGTGAATAAAGTGTCCAAGGGCACACAGGGTGTGGACGGCCGGGTGTTCAATGTGAGTATCGCGAGGAGCATGGCAAGGGGTGCTTGATTACCCAGGGCCACACCCTTCCCAGCTTGACTGGTGGTGCACCCCTTCTGGGTGTCTGTGTGGGAGTGTACTGTTTTGCTCTCCTAATCTGCTCATGCATTCATCAAGTGACTCCTCTGCCTCACCATGGCAATGGCTGCTAGCCTGACCACCGTCTGCGTCTCACCCCACACCAGCCGCGGAACAAGCTGGAGCAGGCGTTTGTCGTCACATTTGGTCGGGCGGGGGAAGACAATAAGAGTTTTAAGCTCACAAACATCGAGTCCACCCTGGCCGGGTTTGCCGGCGCCGATTACGATCTCCAGGCAGGCTCTCCTGGTTTGGGCGGGGCAAACAAACTGGGTTGCTTGGAGCAAGCAGGCCTTGTCCCCGAACTCCTTTCCCTGCGCTGACGCTCTGGCATGCCTCAACCCTTGGGCCACTCATGCTGCTGCAGACCTGGAAGTCTCCTGCAGGTTTAATCTAAACACGAGGACTCCACCGCTACTCGTCGCTCCGCGCAGGACGCCCTCACCATGTTGACGGAGAAGCGCGACTCCGAGCACGAAATCGACGGGCAGAAATACTATGATGTGGAGATCGTGTCGCCAGACATCCGTTACCTTATGACCTTCACCGTGAACATGGGCAAGGTGTACGCCTTCCTAGTCAAGTCGCCCACAAAGGCGAGGACTGGGTTGCGGCAGTGCAGATTCCCTGGTTGTGGGTGCTGCGGCGTGAGTCAACCTTGGGGCCAAATCACCGTCCCCAAGCTCAGCGCCCCCTGCTAAAGCCCCACCCTACCACACCCACTCCACCACAGCTGTGGGCGAGGAACGAGGAGTCCCTGCGCCATATCCATCAGTCGTTCAGGACTGTGTAGAGCGACAAGTGAAGGAGTACATGGTCTGAGCTGATGATGGAAACCTGCACACTGTGACAGTGATCTCCTGAAACCTGAGAAACTGCGAGTGAACTTCCAGGACTGGGATTAGGGGTATTGAGATGGGTCATGGGAGTCAGTGCGTTACAAGGTCTCAGTCGAGCGCCAAGTTGGGAGGGGCGTGGTCGCCCGGAGCAGCTGCACCAGGGCTGTGTGAGGAAGGCGCACCGGCGTCCTGACCTGCCTCTCCGCCAGAGTCACTGGTCCCCTTTGAGCGACTGGCTGCCTTGGCCTGCAGATTGGTTTAATGTTGGAGCTGAAAAGGAAATATGGGATGCCATGAGGATTAAACAGTCTAAGGATTCTCTAGATAGTGTGACGTGGAGTGTTAGACCACACACATCCAAACAAAGCCAAGCACCCACCTTCTTCTTTTGACGTTTGGCTCGCCGCTGTGCTGTCCTTTCCTCATCAATCTCTGCTAGTCGTGACACACGCTCCTGCATGGACCAACGTAGAGGATGAATGGTTGGCAAGGGCGCTTTGCAATCCCCCCTGAAGAATGGCTGCCGACCACAGCTGCCTTCAGCAATGTACTCCTCAGACCCCACCCCATCCATCCTACCTGTATCGTGGCCAATTTCTTTGCCTCTTGGAACTCAGCCTCCATGCGTGCTTGCCGTTCCTGCTCCCTTCTCCTCGACTGCAGGGGTTTTTAAGAGAGGGCGGGGGAGGTTGGAAGACTCCAGGAGGCATACCCTGATGAGGGGAGGAGCCTATCCATTCGAGCTTCAACTCACAGCTCTGTACGTGTGGAATTCGCCACTGCCGGCACCGGCATTGCTGCCCATGACGTGGTACACGCGGTCTGGGACATTCTCCACGATGTATCGAAGCTTCTCATCCAAGACCTCCGCCTGCGGATGCGTGGGACCAGCTTATGCAGGGTGTCGGAGGCGCCCAGGCTGGCTTGGCTGGCAGAGACGTCTAACGATCACCACAACGCACCTCCTTCTCTCTTCGTTCTCTTTCTTCAGGAGTAAGTTGCGGTAATAGGGCGAGGGCCTTGGCACTGTCGTTGTTGTACGGCTGGAGCGCCATTGCACGAGGAAGGGTGTATCCAGGCCGCTTGAGCCGTACCCTCGAACTAATTCACAATCAAAAAGACTAATAGCTATGCCCAACTTCCCTCTATCGCGATGCGATGTTGCGACGCATAAGGCAGTCGCACATTCGCGAGCTGCATAGTACGTGGAAGGGTGAGAATTCAACACAAGCGCATGCGGACAGATTCTAGCGTGGGTACCATTGTTTGGTTTTCAATACCATGTTGTCAATTTTCTGTTTCTAGAAGGGATGAACTTTGAGTCAGATTTTAATGATCCGATGAAGCAGTATGGACCCACTCTAGACTGCTGCAGTTGTCTGCCTTCTCACGGCAAGAATGTTCAGAGGGAGAGGAGGATCATTCTTGCATGATGTGGGTCACATGCAAACATGTTTAATGAGTTCTGAGCGGTACGAAACGTATCGAATGGCACGGGGGAAAGTTCTCCACCACGAAACCCACGTCGGGGTCCAACCGAGGACACGTCTCGTCTCCATGCGACCTGGGAGAGAGCTGCGTGAACTCGAACCTGCCCATGGACCATTAGCATGATAAAATGCACGCTTAATATGTGCAATCCCAAATTACACTGGCTGCATACTTGAACATGCTCTGGGAATTACGACACACTCCTAAGGCCATGGCATCGCCTCGTGCATGTCGCTCGCTGGCCATGGTGCTCGGCATGCTCATTGCATGCGTCCACGCGCAGGGACCGTCCTCTTACAATTGCCGCATGGCGGGCGAGGCAGCAAATTCGGCGTGTGGCCTGCCGTATGCTCTGAGCAACTTTCAAGGTGCGCGACGTATGTCTTCGGAGTGGAGGGTGCGTCCCATGACTCCGAGCAGGCACGTGACAGGCACACAGGCGTATGGGCTCCTTGCAAGCACGCATCCTCTACCATCCCGCAGGCAATTTCGCATGCGACAGCGAAGTTCTCGTTGGGAGACCCAAAGACATCGGGGAGCTACAGACACTCGTGGAGTCCTTTCCAAAAGTGAAGGTGCGGCCTCGGTGGAGTGCTGCCCTCGGTCGTCATAAATTCGAACATGGCCATGACCGTGTCGGCTCGATCCGGCGCACCCTCAATCCTTCTACGCATGACCACCCACGCAGGCCAATGGAGTGGGGGGGTCCTGGTGGAAGCAGAACTTCTGCGCCGGAAATGACTCCCAGAGCATCAACATTGTGATGACCGAGCTGCAAACCACCCTAGATAGGTGCGAGGGGTCGATGTCGGCCGGCGCTCAAGGGATCCGGGATGGAGCAACCAATCCCGATCGTTCATCGACACTCATGATACAGTACGGCTTTTTCCATCCGACATTTCCTTCCGTCCACATAGAACGAATATTAAATTTTCAGGCGCACCGCCATCCCCCCCGCAATGCAGCATCCTGTCGCCGCCCAACCCAGAGCAGTGGAGGGGCGCCAAACCCCCCTCGACCTTTCCCATCCAGGTGGATGAGCAGTCGCGCACTGTCACAGGTACAGCCGAGCGTGTGTTGGGAAAGGGTGAATACTTGATCGCTCAGCGGTCCTTGCTGATTGTGGGGTCCATTTGAAGCTCGGAAGCTGCATTGCACCAGTTCTGCTAAAGGGGTGCTGATCAGAGGTCGGGGATACTGTCCCCTCAGTCCCAAGACAGTACACGAGTCGCTGTTCACATGCTTGTCTACCCTGCATTTCCCCCCCTTCAAATTCGCATACACATGCGCCATCCTGCAGTGGCTGCCGGCGTGCCTCAGCGAGTGCTGCTGGACTACCTCTCCGAGTACCGGCATGGCACCCAGCCCGCGGGCTGGACGCTCCCCGCCTTCTCCTGGTTTATCGACCAGACCATTGGCGGCGCGGTGGCGACTGCGACGCACGGCTCCTCCATGCGCTATGGCAGCCTCAGCAGCCAGGCAAGTTTGGGGGGGGGGGGACTCTGAGACGACAGTGTTGAGGCAATGGCACCCATTGTGATCGGATTGTAGCATGGCATGTAGAGCACGCCGCCTTGTGTCTGCCGGCATGCCCGACGAGGACTGCCGTCAGATGTTCCTCATTTCTGCTCATTCACTGCATCATCAGTGCACCAAGCCAGGCCGCGCCTCCCCCTCCTGCAGGTCGTGGAGATCGCCGCTGTGCTGGCCAACGGCACCCTGGCCACTTTCAGCGCAGCTTCCGACCCCCACCTGTTCAAGGCGTTTGGCGTGAGTGCGGGGCGCCTGGGCATCATCGTCAAGCTCAAGATGACCATCATCCCCCAGCAGGCCATCTCACGCTCCAAGCAGGTAGAGGGGGGACAAGGCATCTTCACCATGGCAAAATGTGTGCGGGAAGGGGCCCCTTGGTCTGGATGGGAATATGATCTAGACCTGGAGTTTGGCAGGTGCTCCCGCATGCAGGCTGGCAGAGGGTGTGTCGTTCACCTTCCAGCCTCCAATCCAACCTGACCCCTTCCACTCCCACCCACGCCCACAGGACCTGACGCTGGCCCGCTTTGCGGACCAGGTCACCGCCACGCAGGAGGCCTACAAGGCGGCCAAGGCCGCAAAGGATAACCTGGCTGTCCAGAAGGCCCTCTTCTCGGTACACGAGACCCAGGCGCTGTGGCTGGTGGAGCGCGACACGCTCTGGCGCGTCGACTACCAGCACCTGTTCAAGGAGCCGGAAGAAGTGCTGGAGAATCTCAACTTCTCCATGGACCCCACCATGCACTCCTTCTCCGGGCCCAACGACCAGACCGTGTTTGCCCAGGCCACCAAGGCGCCGCTGCGGGCCAACGCGGCCATGACCACCAACCCCGCCTACTGGGGGGTGGTGTACAGCGCGGGCGCGCAGACCTACGTCCGCCCGGGCACGTTCGAGACGCGCAAGTACGTAGAAGGGGGTGTGGTGGTTCTTGAGGGGTTGGGTGGGGGTGGGTTCAAGATCAGGAAGTGGCGTGGCAATCCCTCATTGAGTGAGGTGAGGGAACAGTGCATGTGTCATGTCTTCCCATGTCATCCCGATGCCCTGGGCTTGATCCTTGGGGCGGGTGTCCTCCATGCAGCCAAGTGGCCCGCAGTTCTCAACAGCAGTTTGTCTGCCCTCTGCACCCCCATCTCAAGACCCCACAAATCCCGGGAAACACCCCAACCTTGCAGGGCATACATGTCGGTGACGGAGGCAACCACGCGCATCAGCACCACCCTGGCCCCCTATATCCAGATGGAAGTGGCCATCCCCCTGGAGATCGCGGGCACCTGCCTCAAGGAGGTCAACAAGGTCGTGTATGGGCGGGGCAGCCAGGTGAGCCGGGACTTCAGGAACCCGGCACTGATCCGGTTCGTGTCGGGGGAGCCCTTCTACCTCTCGCCCACGCACGGCGGGCCACGGATGTATGTCAACATCGAGGTGGGTGGCGAGCCTGCCTGGGCGTGAGGGTTGGGAGTCCTGGTCTTCCGAGGGAGGGGAGGAGGCGGGGCCTCGATACCTTCCTCCCAATCGTTCTGGGGGGGACGCTCCATGTGCTGCCGAAGCTCTGATTTGGAATGCACGGTTGGCGAGCCGCACCTGAGGGGCAACACTCACGCATGCCTTCCCGCCGGGACCTGCTGAGCGTCACCCTTCCCCAATGACCCCTACCTCGTCCCTTCAGGACTGGCTCACACTGTCTGGCACGCCAAACAAGGGCTACGACCAGGTCCTGAAGACCTTCAGGTGAGAGTGTATGGAGCAAAGGTCTTGCCCTGTTGCAGTCGTCAAAACGGCTGATCCTTGGTGGGCTGACTTTGTTGCCGTGTGCATGGCCAGCTACCAGCCCTGGCAGCCTCGTGATAGCTCCAGCCTGCTCGTGATACAGGGGCGCATACAGCCCCTGAGTCGCCCGTAAGACTTCCATCTCTGCCCACTTCACGCAACACCTTCCCATCTATAGGGGACCCAAGTGCCAAGGGCGCCTGCACTGGGGCAAGGGCGGCTGGCCCGAGTACGCCTCCTGCTTCGACGGCGCGACAGAGTACCCCGACTCCTGGTGCCACTTTGGCTGCGCCGTGCAGGTGCGCTGTGTGACGCGCAGAGGGGGGCGCCGGGTCACCCCTGGGCCGGAACACATCCAGGAACTGGCGTGGGTGTTCTCCAGCTCCTCACCCCACGCACCACAATGCAGACCCTGGACCCCTACGCCAAGTTTGAGGGTGTCGGCGCGGACCGGACGGCAGTGTGGACGTGGAACGCGACCCGCAACGGCACCGTCGTGCCCTTTGACACATGCTGCACCGACACCGGCTTCTCCCCGGAGTGCACCTGTGCCTCCCGCACCGACTGCCACGCATGAGTCGGGGGATGCATCGAACCTAGCACTTGTTCTTTGACACTGCTCTACTGTTCCCATTACTTGACAACCAGGTCCTACTCTCTCGTCCGCCCGCACCCACAGAACTGGCTTTCATACGGCAACCCCGCTGCTATCGTGACTCAGCACATCCTGACCACATCCTCTTGGAAAAGCCACATCTCTCACTGATGACAGACACCAGCAGGGGCCGGCAGCAATGTGTTCAGCAGCACCCCCCGCATCAATAGCAGCCCTGGGAAGACTACTACAGGGAGGACAGCCGGCATTGGACCTCCCCGGCCTCAAAGCTCGCCGGCGTCGGCCACCAGGACGGGCTCCACGGGCTTGTCCCCACGCGACGTCCTGGTTCCCTCAATCTTCTTCACCACATCGTACCCATCGATGACTGCGAGAGATGGCAGAGAGAGGCTTCAGTGGCTGGGACTGGGCTTGCAAGACTCCGCGAGCAATGGGCAGCCTGCCACGCCCTCAATGTTCCATCACCAACAAACCTCACCCACCCTCGCCAAAGACGACGTGGCGGCCGTCCAGCCACGGGGTCAGGGCGGTGGTGATGAAGAACTGGGAGCCGTTGGTGTTGGGTCCAGCATTGGCCATGGACAGGAGCCCCACCTTGGTGTGCTTGAACTTGAAGTTCTCGTCCTGAATGTTTGAGGGGGGAGAGGCCGGTCGGGGCCCGGCCATGGAGCGAGGATGTCCTGCGGCTCACAGCAGGTGGAGCACACTGTATCATGATTTCGTCAACCGACCCACAACTTGACTCACGGGGAAGGTGCGGCCATAGATGCTCTTCCCGCCAGTGCCGTTCTGGTTGGTGAAGTCGCCCCCCTGCATGGGGTGTCGGGAAGGGCCCACTTATAGCAGGCAACTAAACGGGGCCCTGGCTGCATCGCCATGTCCAAACCCCTACCAGGCGCCTAATGTCGGGGAAGCAGATCCACGGCCTTTATTGATGCACCCCTCCAAGGGACCGTCACTGCCACACCTCAACAAATTCTCCCCCTTCCTCAAACCTGGATCATGAAGTCCGGGATGACGCGGTGGAAGGGTGAGCCCTTGTAGGTCAGCTCCCCTTTGCCCACGGCCAGGGTCCTGAAGTTCTCGGCCGTCTTTGGCACATCATCGCCGTACAGTCCGATGGTGATGCGGCCCTCGGGCTTCCCGCCGATGGTGATGTCAAAGTAGACGGTCTTGGTGACCGGGCCCCGGTCGCCGGCTCCGGCGGCAACCTGAGTCAGCACGCGACGGGAGGCATGCAGTCCACGGGCAGGGGCACCCCAGGTGTGAGCCTGCGGCGAGAGTTTGAGGAGAGGGTGAGAGGGCGTAGGGTGGGACCCCGAGGACAGATGGAACGGTGCAGGTGGATGAAGCGACGTCGGGATTCAGGAACATAATGCCTGGATGGGTACTTGACATTTGCCAACAGGGCCCTGATGGGGACCAGTGCCCCAAGCAAGGTAGGATTCCTGTTCCTGTCAGCGGCGGGAGCTTCTTTCCATTCTCCATGCCCGCTCACAGGCAGCACATGGCTGTGGTACAGGCCCATCGATCACCTCCACAAACCAATGCCATTGCAACGCATCACCTCCAGGGGCTTGAAAGCGCTGCCGCCGATGGGGCGAGGAGCCTGTCGCTGCAGGCTGGCGCACTGCAACGTGGTCGGGGTGGGAGGGTTGAGGCCCTGCATGCTCATGCCGGTCACAGCTGCATACCCCCTTCAGCACAGCGGGGCCTGCTCCCAACATACCTTCTGAATCTGCTGCACACGCGCGCAGCGCAGAGCGGTAGACTACGGTGCATTTTAAGAGATGTGAATCATGTGAGCGACATGGATGCAACCCAAATCAGTGCTGCCCAACCAGCGGATCCCTGCATCACCGACCCCTGCACGCAAGTGCACACTCACCGTGGTGCTCGTGATAGCACGCATTGCTCCTAGTTTCAAGGCAATGAGGAATGGGCGAATACAGATCGAGCGTTCTTTCGGTGGAGTCCGGAGAGCTTGGGTGGTTATGCTCGCAGGTCCCGGCGGATGATAAGGCTCGATCGGGCGCGCGCAGAAACAGAGGTGCAGTGCTGCCACCTCCGCACGGGGACCTGAGATCTCGTACCCTACCCACATTGAGAACAGATCCCGGTGCTGCACAGGGGAAACTCGTTTAAGTGCTCGGGACCCAGGGCGATCCTATAGACTGTTCCGCCGGACCATCGCGAGCCGTGGACGTGAGCGGCCAGGGTGCCGTGAGGAGATTTGAGTAGCTGTTGGCGATACAAAAAGCTGTGATCCTGTACAATAAACACGCAGCAAGATGTCGAGCGTTACCCTCGCGCTCATTCTGGAAAAGGCGAGTCCCCTGCCCCCACGATCACTTCCCCCAAAACGTGCATGCTTGATGTGTCCTTCGAGATTGACATCCAGTTCCCACCCACCCTGCAGATGGGGTCTCGGGATAAAGACTTCAGGTGCATGCTGGAATTCAGTCGCGGTTCTCGGATTGATGGATGTGAAGGGAGGGGGAGGAGGAGATCTCAACATGCACACGGAGCTGCATGGGTGGTGAACTATGCGGGTTGATAGCTAGCATGCCCTCCATTGCCTCAAAGGTACATGGCGGCCTCGGACCTTGCAACGGAGCTGGCCAAGGAGGGATTCAGATTTGAGAGCCCCTCAATGGAGGTCAGGGTCACAGAGGCGATCCTTCGCCAGCTGGAGGACCCTTCCGGGGACGTATCCGCCCTGGCCCTGAAGTGGTAGGCAGGGTGGTTGGGTGGAGTGGCGTGCCCAGCTCGCTGAGCATTCCAAGGCAGGACACGCCAGCCTCACAGAGCTTGCTCCGGGTGCAGACTGCTCCGCCAGCCATGCTGCCTGCACCCACAATTCTGTAGCCTGGGCCTCATCTCTGGACGGATTGGCAACGCCTGCCTCAAGACGGTCCTGGAGAAGCTCATGGCCCAGATGGTGGCCGGGAAGCAGCCTGGCTCCGACGATGCTGCCCTGGGCCTGAAGACCTTCATCCAGGAGACGCCGGCGAGCGTGGCCGACGAAGTGGCTGTGCAGCTGGTCCCCCAGCTCTCTGCGGCAATGAACGGTCAGGTGTGTGCCTGAGCGGCGAGGGAGGTGGTGGTCTTCTGGCGCTTGCCTGGACACGTGGAGTGCGACTGCGATGCGACTGCCTCATCCCCGCGGTCCGCCTCGCAGGAGAGTGCGGCCCGAAACAACGCCGTGGATGTGCTGTTGGAGCTGACGACGCGCTTTCCAGCCAGCATCCCCGACCCGAGTAGCCTGAAGAACCAGTTGCTGATGCAGCTGCCGGTTTTCAAGAAGCGAGCCGTGCAGTGCCTGGGTGCGTGCCTGGGGCAATGCCGGGGAGGATGGTGGGCCTGCAGTGTCTGACATGTTGCTGGGATGGTTCGAGCCAGGCCCCTGCACTCCCGCATGCCCTGCACCCAGGGATGGCTCACCCACGCCCAGCCCACACCCATCATGCAATCACTCTTTCTGCCGTCCTCGCAGCCCAGCTCGCGGTTTCGCTGAGTCAGTCGGACCTGGATGAGCTGGCGGCCAGCCTGTATGTGGGGGGGGGAAAGGCCGCAGCCACGGCCCTGCTCCACCTCCAGGCTCTGGCAGCAGTATGGTGGGCTGGGCCCTTGGAACAAAGGAGGGCGATAACCAGCTGAAGATGTACCCTGCTGCTGCTTGCACATGCATTTCACTGTGCCCCTCCTGAGGTATGCACCTTCCCCCCTTCACTCCCTCACCAAACTGCAGCAACACGATCGGCTGGAGGTTTGGCCGGCATGCATCACACATTATTGATTTTGCCTTGGAGCAGTTGGATGGGGCCGGGGAGGAGGAGGAAGAGCGCCTGGAGCAGAGCCTGCATGTGAGTCCTTGCTCCAGGGTGGCGGGTGATTGCTGTCCAGGTCCTGACCAAGGCTGAGTGATGTGAGTGTGCATTGAAGAATCTCACATGGCATCCGACACTGTGCCGCCCACCAAGCAACCCAGGTGGTGCTGACCGCAATGAGGAGGCTTGCACCCAGGTCAACCCCTCTCCCACCCCCCTGCAATGCACCCCATGCTGCAGACCCTGGAGGCCGTGGTACTGCAGTGCAGCGGCGATGCCAAGCCTGCCGCTGCAGCCATCCTCCAAGCGACCCTGAAGTTCATCAGGCAAGGGAGTTGTTGTGAGGGTTTTTGTTAGGCGAGGATCGTGGAAGTAGGGTGGCAATCTCCTGATGTCAAGAAGCACTGCACAATGCACCCGGCCCAGGTACGACCCCAACTATGATGAGGAAGACAGCGGCGGGGAGGACGGGGACGGCCCCTCCGCGCCCTCGGACGACGAGGACGACGACGGGTGAGTCGTGGAGTGGGTGCGCACTCTCATCAAACAGATCGTGACCGCACGGCGGCCAGTGCCCCTCCAAGTCTCCTGAACTGGCCTTGCGAGGGTGCCTGATGTCCTTTTTCCCCCTTTCCATGCTAGCCTGAGTGAGGACGAGTTCTCCGACGACGAGGACGTGAGCTGGAAGGTGCGGTGCGCGGCGGCGCGGCTGGCAGGCTCCGCGACCCTCAAGCTGCTTGCCCCCCCCGAGCAGGTGGGTGGATGGCATGAGGGCTGCGTGGGGACAGGATGGGCCCTGCGAGGCGATTCGGTGGATGAGGGGGCCGGCTCAGCACGATCGCACTCTTCCGCGGACTGCTGTGTCACGCATGCCGGCACGGTGCACCCCACACCGCATCTGAAACCTGTGGGGGCCTTGAGAGGGGTCTGCGCACCTAGCACAAGCCCCTCCTCATGCTGGCGCCCACCAACCCGCACAGCTCTATGCCACCCTGGCTGGGCCGCTGGTATCCCGGTTCAAGGAGCGGGAGGCGGTGGTGAAGTCTGACGTACTGGCAGCCTACATTCAACTACTCCAGCAGGTTGCAGGAACTGGGAACTGGAAAGGGGGAAGATAGGATCGCTGGCGTGATGAGAGAGGCGATGTGGTGCAGTGCCAGGCTCCTGACCAGCACCGGCATGTGTCATGTAAGGGTCCTTTGACATCCGCCGACTACCCAGGGCCCTGCCTCCCCTTTCAGGTAAAGGCCCAGGCCAGCTCTGGGGACACAGCTTCCCAGCAGCTGCTGCAGCGGGACCTGCCCTCCGTGGTTAAGGCGCTGGCCCGCGAGCTCGGCGCCGGCGGCAAGTCAGCCAAGGTTAAGGTACGGCGGAGTTGGTGGACTGGCTCGTGTGTCGGCCTGGTTTCCCTTTTGGGGAGGTTCCTGGTGCGCATGCGCGCGCTGCATGGGCCTGGCTCACATGGACAGGATGTTGGTGCTTTGCCTGCCTGACTGAGAGAATGGTTGAATGCGGGGATTCTGGTGGCTTTGTTGGTGGGACAGCAGGCTTGATGGTGCAGGGTTGAGTGGACGACTGCAAAAGAGATGGGCTGGAAGCTCCGCCGACTTCGCTATTCTGCCTGCTCCCTGCAACCCTTCGCACCCTCAGCCATGCTTTCCTCCCCGCACAGGGCGACGTCTTTGGGGTGCTGCAGGAGCTGGCACGAGTGGACCCCTCGACGGTGGGCGCGCAGCTGCCCGCCGTCCTCGCCGGCGTCACCACAGCCCTCGCTGTGAGTCCGACTGATGTGGAGAGAGCGGCGGGGCTGGGGAGCGGGGGGATTCCGGCACACGCCCATCGACTGCCCGTGACGGTCTGAGCGTGACGGAGCGTGGCACCATGCGCAGCTGCACTCACGCCTCAAATGCTCGCCCTCGGACCTTAACAGAGTTGAATCCTTCCGGTTTCACCCCCTCCCTTGCTTGCAACTTGGTCTGCCACATGACATACCCCTCCGGACCTCCCCCCCACCAGGACACCTCGGCCGCGTCGGCGTCGCTGAAGCTGGCGGCCCTGCAGTTCCTCACGGCGGCGCTGACCGAGGCGCGGGGCGTGAACGCGGCGGCCCTGCTCCCCGCCCTCCCCTCGGTCCTCCAAGCCACCCTGGACCGTTACTACAAGGTGGCGGCCGCCGCGCTGCGCGCCGTGGCGGCCGCCGCGCCGGCGCTGGCTGGCGAGGCGCCCGCCGGTGCCGGAGACGATAAGCATGACCCCGCGTCGCCGCCCGCGCCTGCGCTCGCCGACGCCGCGACGGCGGTGCTGGCGCGGCTGCGACCCGTGGATCTGGACCAGGAGGTGAAGGAGGGGGCCATCGCGGCCGCGGCCGCCCTGCTGGCGGCGCTGGGCGACGCGCTGGGCCTGGAGACGCAGGCGGTGGGGGAGCTGACGCGCGAGTTCGCTGCCATGCCCAAGGCCCGCACCTCCAAGCGCGCCAAGCTGTCCGGCGGCGGCGCGGAGGTTGGCGCGGCGGGCGGGGGCGCCGCCGGCCCCAGCGCGGAGGTGCGGGAGGTGGGTTTCTTGGGAGGAGGTTGGGCGGTACAAGCGCCGCAGGAGGTGTCGCACGGCCACACACTGGTCTACACTCCAAATGCCCCCCTTCAACCCGAGCGCACAGATGCTGGAGCTGCTGCTGGAGAGGGTGCACGGCGAGTCCACGGCCACCGCTGCCATCAGGGCCTTTGAGCAGGTCGCCCTTTCTTCCCGCCCCCTCAACCTGACCCCTGGTGCGTTGGAGGAGATGGTGCCGCACCCCCAGACCACCAACAGCCGTGCCGCAAGTGCAGAGGGCTGGGCGGGATGGCCAATTGGCTGGCCTGTTCAGGCCGATGCTCGGTCCCCCCATGCCCTGGTCGTGCATGTGGAGCCACCCATCCCTCAAACACTCCTTGGTCCATCTGCCAGTGCTGGAGAAGCTGGTGCGGGACCTCACTCAGCTCCTGAAAAAGTCAAGCCGCTCGCTGCGCCTGGCGGCCCTGAGGACCCTGAAGGTGTGTGTGGGGAAGTGCCTGGTTCTTGGGATGGCATTCTTTGGTGCAAGCTCCTGCTGGGCCCTGGTGTTGCTGGCAGAGTCCGCGGCCGCCCAGACAAGTCCACCTTCGCATGCAGGCGCTGGTCGCACGGGAGGGGGCCTCGCTGCCGGCCGACGTGCTCGCCGGGGTCGTGGCGGAGGCCGGCACTCAGCTGAGCGAGGCGGAGCTGATGCACGC
Organism: Auxenochlorella protothecoides; assembly: GCF_000733215.1. Taxonomy (NCBI): domain Eukaryota; kingdom Viridiplantae; phylum Chlorophyta; class Trebouxiophyceae; order Chlorellales; family Chlorellaceae; genus Auxenochlorella; species Auxenochlorella protothecoides. Next base: position 222,573 of record NW_011934215.1, read on the forward strand.
GGGGCTGGCGCTGCAGCTGGCCGTGGTGGCTCTGGAGAGCCAGCCCGAGGCCGCGCTGGAGGCAGCCCGCTCAAAGGTACGAGGGATGAGGGGAGGAGGGCGGGGCCCATGGGGGGCTGACCGCGGGGATGTGCGGTGCCCAGGAAGGACACATCGCGTGTGAAGGCCAGCCCTACTTTGGCAATACTTGCAATCAGCGCACTGACCCACCCCCTCTGATGAACTCATTGCCTCTCTGTACTCGTATCCAGGTGCTCCCGGGGGCCCTCACCCTGGCGGCCTCCCCCCTGCTCCAGCCCTCGGTGCTGACGGCGCTCCAGTCCTTCTTCGCCCGCCTGGCGCTGGCCAGCGGCGACGCGGCCGCCTTTGCGGAGCTGCGCGAGTCGTTGATGCAGAAGGGGCTGACGGCGGCCGGCGCCGCCCTGGGCGGGCACCTCGCGCTGGCGCGCTGCGTCGCAGCGCTGTGCGCGCTGTGTGCCACCGAGGACGAGCGGGTGCAGGGCACGCTGCAGCACCTGCTGCACACTCTGCAGGTGGGGGGTGTCGGGATGGCTGGCTCTGGGAGTGGTGAATGTCATTGGCGTACTCTTGTCGCTGGGCCCGTTCTTACACCCCTCTGGATAGGGTTTCTTCACATAGGTTTATCTACTGCCCGAACATATGTGGACGGCAATGCCCCAGTGAGATGTAGCTCGAAGATCGCCGCCCACCCACCGACCCACCCCCTCCAATCCCTTGCAGGGTGGCAAGAGCGAGGCGGCGGCGAGGCGCCTCGCGCTGGGCGTGCTGGGCGAGATCGGGCGGGGCAGGGACCTGGGGCAGCTGCCACAAGTGCACGAGGCCCTCCTCTCCGCTCTGTCCGCCGAGGACGTGGCGGACGCCGCTGCCACGGCGCTGGGAGGTGCGCGAGCCCTGGAGGGAGGCAGGGGGAGGGGACGGGTGTGCCTGGGTTTCCAGGAGCGCGCCAGTCCCGTGCCGCCCTCTGCCATCGTCCTGTTCGCACCTGCTCACATCTCCCTCCCCCCTCCTGCTGGCCCCCCGCCCACGGACCCGCCCCCGCTCACCGCCCCACCCCACCCTCGTACAGGCGCGACCTCTGGCGCGCTGGGCGCGCGGCTGGACCCGCTGCTGGGCCTGGTCAGGGACGCCGCGGCCACGCCGCGCCTGCAGTACCAGCTGTTCAGGGCGCTGGCGGAGGTACTGCACTCAGAGGCCGCCGAGGAGCTGACCCCCGCCCAGCGCCAGTCCGTCCTGGACCTGATCCTGGCGGCGGTCGCGGAGGAGAGGGAGGAGAGCAACGCGGTGCTGGCAGGTGGGGGAGGGGGTGAAGCAGGGTTGGGACGGTGCGTGCTCAGGGAGTGCTACGGGGGCGAGATGTGGCTGGGCAGTCGCTGCGCAGACTTCACACAGGGCACCTGTTGGCACGAGTGGGGAGTTGGGGTGTCAAGCCAGCAAATGAGATGCTCCTGTGCCTTATTCATAGCGCGCGTGCCATCCCTGCCTTCACTGTCCGCATCGTTGCTGACTCCTGCCCGCCCCCCCC
>NW_011934215.1:224565-253860 GCF_000733215.1 Auxenochlorella protothecoides
GCCCACGGACCCGCCCCCACTCACCGCCCCACCCCACCCTCGTACAGGCGCGACCTCTGGCGCGCTGGGCGCGCGGCTGGACCCGCTGCTGGGCCTGGTCAGGGACGCCGCGGCCACGCCGCGCCTGCAGTACCAGCTGTTCAGGGCGCTGGCGGAGGTACTGCACTCAGAGGCCGCCGAGGAGCTGACCCCCGCCCAGCGCCAGTCCGTCCTGGACCTGATCCTGGCGGCGGTCGCGGAGGAGAGGGAGGAGAGCAACGCGGTGCTGGCAGGTGGGGGAGGGGGTGAAGCAGGGTTGGGACGGTGCGTGCTCAGGGAGTGCTACGGGGGCGAGATGTGGCTGGGCAGTCGCTGCGCAGACTTCACACAGGGCACCTGTTGGCACGAGTGGGGAGTTGGGGTGTCAAGCCAGCAAATGAGATGCTCCTGTGCCTTATTCATAGCGCGCGTGCCATCCCTGCCTTCACTGTCCGCATCGTTGCTGACTCCTGCCGCCCCCCCCCCCCCCCCCCCCCCCCCTTTCCCCCTTCACACCACCGCAGAGTGCCTGGGGACACTGGCGGCCCTGGGCGCCGGCGCCTGCACCGCCATCCTGACGCAGCCCCTGCAGAGCTCTTCCCCGGGGCTGAGGGCGCTGGCCCTGGCGGCCGCGCGCCACGCCACGGTGCACCTGGGCGCTCGAGCCGCGCCCAGCATGGACGCCGTGGCGGGGCCCATGCTGGCCTGCCTGAACGACCCCGACTTGTGAGTTGCGAGAGAGGGAAAGGAAAGGGGGGGGGGGGTTTAGAGGATATGGGGAGCGGCGAGGGCGGAGGACGGGGGACAATGGTGGCCGGCAATGGTGTGGGCCGTGGGTTGAATACTTCACAGCAGATACACTTTGCCCAGTACCCCTCATACGCGTCACTCTCCCCCTCGACACAGGTCCGTGCGGCACACCGCCGTGCTCCTGCTTTCCTCCTCAGCACACGCCTGTCCCGCGCTGGTGCGGCCGCACGTAGCCGGTGCCCAGCCTTTCCTCCTCCGGCTGTGCCAGCCGGACGCTAGCCTGATCAGGCAAGCTGCATGTGGCTGGGAGGGGAAATGAGCTCAGTGCCCGGGTCTAACTAGACGGCAGATGATAAGGGGCTGTAAGTTGAACGAGGTGGTTGCCTCGAAGGTGGCACGGCCCCGGCGCTGCGCCAGTTGCCGCCCTGCCACCCGTCGGGAGCTTGCGCGGCTCGCCGCGGCCGCCCGCATCTCCCACAATCACAGACCCCGAACGTGGAGAACCGACGACGGATGCGTCCACCTCTGCAGGGTTGTGAATCTGGGCCCCTTCAAGCACACCATCGACGACGGGCTGGAGGTGCGCAAGGCCGCCTTTGAGGCCCTTGTGGTCCTCCTGGACGCATGCCCCGCAGTGCTGGACATGCCGGCGGTGCACGACGCGCTGCTTTCCGGCCTCAAGGTGCATGGGCGCGTGGTGTGATTCGAGTGTGCGTTGGTGGGGATCAAGCATGGAGCGCTCCTGTGACACCGTGCTGCGTCGCGAAATGGGGTTGAGCGAGACTTGAGCCCTCTGCGCGTCACCGACTCCACTCGAGCCATGTCACACAACTGCTCCAATTCTCTCTTTCTCCCCGCCCCGTCGCCTCAGGACCAGTACGACGTCAAGGTCACGAGCCACATCCTGCTGACGTGCCTGGCGGCGCTGGAGCCGGATCAGGTGCGAGCGCGCTGTTGGAGGGGTGCTTGTAGGAGGGTGCAGGCGGCCGGGGCCCTATCTGCCGTGTTGTGGTTTTGACAGAATCGCTCCAGAGTACTGGTCCCATGCCGAGCTGTACATGAACTTCGACCCAATCCGGGTCGCTCTCCTCCATCAAGTCACCGAGTCCTGTCCCTCCCCAAGCAGACCACGGCCCGGCTGGAGGCGCTGGTGGAGCCGTTGACCGCCACGCTGACGGCCAAGGTCAAGGCGGACGCAGGTGGGCGAAGCGTTGAGACGCAGAGGGTGTTGGCCTCACATTTCAGTGTTTTCTTGCTGCAGGCCATTAGTCTTCACCATCTAGTCCCCCAGCTCCCTCCCCTCTCTATGCGCCCGCCATGCCGCAGTGAAGCAAGAGGTGGACAGGAACGACGACCTGCTGCGCAGCTGCCTCCGAGCAGTGGCGGCCCTGGAGCGGCTGCCAGGGTGCGCAACTGTGGCGCCCTGGACCGCCTTCATCAGCGGGGTGGTGCAGACCCCCGCCCTCAAGGTGCCTTGGTTCGCTGGAAAGTGTGCAGGGTTGGGGAGGTAAATGCTGGCATGACAGGGTGGCGTCGTATCCATGTGTCACCCGAGGGCACCATGTGTGTGTGCACAAAATCTGCACGAGCACCTCACCTCAATCTAAATCCCACATGTCGATTCAGAACCTCAAAGCTCGTCCCGGCACTTCCCGGACGACTACCTGCAGGAAAAGTACGCTGCGGCGAGAGGGGAGCGGGAATGAAACCCTGGCTGTCGGCTGGATCTTGCGCTGCGCGCGCCACCCAGAGGGTTTCCGGAACTCGGCACCTGATTCAGAAGCTAGCCCCCGGAGCCGAGCTTGCACCCGCTCATTACCTTGGCCTCTTGGCTGCCACCAATTTAAACTCTGCACAGCATGGTCATGCCTTTCCCACACATGCTCGACGCCAAGCATCACAGCCCCTGATCGGTCCCGGAATTCGAGGGTGAAGAGCGCTCAACCAACGGCCGCCCCTCCGGCCCCATTGGGGCCATGCGGCCCGCTGCTGGCCCCTGTCGACCTTTAATGCGCCATAGAGTGCTTCTGCGCCTCGCAGCATGCTTGCTGCTGGCCACTTCCTGCCGAGCGCAGGTGCTCACCACGCTGGACGGCCAGGCCTGCGACCTGCCGAACGTGTACAATGGTCAAGTGATCCGGCGGTGCATCGACCTAGGGGACGGTCTCTACTGCCCCGTGGAATCGGGCCAGTACAAGCTGTGCGCGGACCAGGGATCCTCCATCTCGTCGGCCCCTCCCCCACCCCCCCCACCAACCCTCCCCCCCGCCGCCCCTGGTCGGGGTGGACGGCCAGCCCTGCGTCACCCCCCTCATCCTGAATGGGGAGCCCCAATACGGCTGCCTGTCGGTGGGGGTGTCCCTGCAGTGCTGGACGCAGGCCAGGAGGTGGACGGCGTGCAACCCCGCCACCCAGGCCCGGTCGGGCGCAGGCGACATCGGCCAGGGCAACATCCCGGTGGTGCCCACTCGCATCCGCAAGCTGCGCGACGGCACAGTGTGCCCGCTGCCGTTCGTGGACGTCGACCGCAATGTCCTGACGGACTGCGTGGCCGCGGGGGGCGACGAGGTCTGCCCCAGCCTGCCAGGGCGGCGGGCCTGCGCGCCGCAGACGACGGCCAGGGACAAGGCGATGCTGGCCCCGCTCATGTTCGCCCCCAGGACGACCGAGGACGGCGCACCCTGCGCCCTCCCTTTCGTGCAGGGGTGAGGGGCTCGGAGTTTGTGTTGATGGGCGGAGGGGGAACTGGGAGGAAGGGGAGCAAGATCCCCTGGAGAACGTGCTCCCCTGGGTGCAACCGATGCAGAGCAGCAGCGCTCTGATTCCCAGCCCAGAGCTGGCGCGGGCCGCAGCCCAGGCAGGCTCCCAATTGCATGCCTCCCATCTCACCTTCCGGATGCCCTCCCTCCCGAAACCCACGTTCCCAGGGGCTCCATCTATATGGACTGCCTGACGAGCAGCGTGGACGGCGGGCGGGGCAACTCGTCGGCGCACGGCTTCTGCCCCACGGAGGCGGCACTTGGGGCTGGGACCCTGACCAACAGCTCCATCGCGCTCAGCCCCTGCAGCCCGGCGCTGGCATCGACCCCCCTCCTCGACTTTGACGCTGGCGACGCGTTCCTGAACAGGACACAGCCGGGGGGGCTGACCATGATGTGCGTGCTGGACCCCAGACTGGACGAGGAGGGGTGGCCCTGCCAGGAGGGGCTGACCTGCCTGCCGCTGGAGGGGAGCACGGTAAGGGGGGGAAGGGAGGAATGTAAGTGGAAGTACATCTGAAACATGTTCGCGGGGTGGGTGTGTTGAGTGGTACGGGTTCTCGTGCCTGGAATGTCCACTGGAACCCATGCCTGCTGCTTTGATCGTCAGAGTCCAGGTAGATTTGGTGCCAGGTAAGCGTCTCAATACGGGTGAGAAGACTGTTGGAGAAATCCTCCCAACACATAAATCCCATGTACCTCAGGGTTACGCCGAGTTCAACAACCTGGGATTCTGTTCGGAGACACCCCTGGGGGGCGTGTTCAACTCTTTTGAGGTGCTGCAGTCTGCAGGCAAGATATGAGACAGGGGACTGGGAAAGGAGGTGTGGTTGAGTTGTCTCGTCATCTCAGGGAAGGGTGGTTTCTGCGAGATCTTTCCCTGGGCCAGCATAACGAAATGTGGCTGGTTGACGGTTGAGAACTGGTGGCAGATTGACCCCTTGCATCTTGCTGGGGAAGATTGCAGTTCCCTGAGCTGTATGCTGGTCTGCAGTGAGATGTAGACCACCCCTGCAAGTGTACAGTTGTGGCGCATGTGCATGCCTGTGGGAAGACAGCATTCGATTCCGAGATCAGGAATAGGCTGATACCCGATCACGCCGCCCCGCTGCAGGCGCCCCCCAGCCCCTGGCCTTCTACCCGCTGACGAGTGCCCAGGGCCTGAACTCCCTCCTGCTCCCACCCTACACGGGAACAGCTAGGAACATTGAGTTTGACTTGGATTTTGACTTCAACCAGACGGTCAAGTGTGAAAAGGTGGGCGTGGTGTAGGTGGTGGGGAAGTCGGGTGTGCTGGCTGTAGGCCCTCTGATGCTGATGCACATGCGTCCCATGCCCCTGTCAGATGCTCTGACACCGCCACACCAGGCTCGTGCCGGCACAGTCTACCATGTAGCAACTCCCAGTCTTGCCGGCTGATCGGCATGCCTGCCCAGTGAATCATCACCCTTCCCCACCCGTAAATCTCACAGGAGCTTGGGAGCAGGATCAAGTTGGAGCCTGTGCCCTACGCCACCACCGGCTTCTTTGCGGTGAACCTGTGGTTTGCGGTGGAGCCCTCCATCCCACTCATGGGCCTCAAGTGGCTCTTCAGCCACACAGACTCAGACATGGTGGCCATTGGCCTCCCCAACCAGGTGCAAGGCTGTGCCAAGGAGGAGAGAGGGGAAGGTCGAAAGGATGTGGTCCCAGCCCAGGCCGCGCCGCGGTTGCTGCTGCACTCGAGAGGCATGGATTGGTCGTGCGCAGCACCAGCTGGACCATCCACCACCACCCAGGAGTACACAGCCTTGCTCTGTCATCGTAGCCAGGCCGCTCATCGCGCACCCATGCAGGTCCTCATCTTCCTGGCCCGCAGCAGCAAGACCGATGGGCCACTGCTGGTGGGACTCATCTCTGACGGCAAGGATGCGGTGGAGAACCCCGACGAGTTTGTGTCGGTCCAGACCGATGGCACGACCTTTGCTGGGCCCGACAACGGCACCGCCATCTTCACGACAGACTTCCTAGGTGCGTGTGGTGGGGTGGAACAGTAGGCAGAAAGAGGTGGCGACATGGGCCCGGGATGCGTGTGCAAGGGTGCACCGCGGGAGGAAGCAAGGGGCAGTGGACGATGAGGAGTTCAGGTGCCTTTGGTTGCACATCAATGGAGCGCTGATGTCCCGCAGAATGACCGTGGGTGACTTGTCCTTCAAGGGCGTGCCTCACGCTCTCACAAGTCTAGGCAGGGGTGCGTCGTGGCTGTTCTTGATGTGCGATGCCAATCTTCTACACCACCCCTTCCCGCGTGCAAAGACGGGGGCTGGCACATGGTGACCCTGACCACAGAGGCCGGCACGGGGGAGAGGGGGTACAGCCTCTACCTGGATGGGGCCTTTGCTGGGAGCGCAGCCTGGGCCAGCCCCAACACGCCACCCAATCAGGTGCGCGTTTGGGGGAGTGATATGGTCCTGCTACACTGCCCATCACTGGTGACGTAGCCTCCAAGGTGCCTTTGCCATGTGCCCCAAGGCTATCAGTGCGAGAGGTTGACTAGACCCACCCACTCCAATCCCTCTGGCCAGCTGCCTGGCGGCGACCCCACCCGGCTCTCCAAGCCCATCCAGCTCTGCTCCAGCATCGACAACGACACTGCCAACGTCTTCAACGGCTTCCTTGCGCACCTGTCCCTCTTCCCAGAGGTACGAGGGGTGGTGGCATCAGTGTGTCATGCTTACGCTGGCAATGCGTGGCCTGGGTACCCTGAAGACCACGGCCACAGTCTCTGGCTTTCATCTGAGTCTCCGAGCAGCGCATTGCTCCCCTGAGACGGCTCCTTACCGCTCTCCCCACGCAGGCTCTCACCCCGGATGCTGTGGCGGCCCTGTACGAGAGCTACGTCGAGAATAGCACACAAAACTGACGTCCTGCATTGGGTTGCCCCTTTCTCTAGACACAGCATTACCCTCATCTTTCCCTAGTTCTAGGTTTCTGCACTTGCCCGCTCCGGTGAAAGGTGTGGCGGGCTTTCAAGGACTTCTTTCATTTATTGAATGGCTTGATCACAGGTGGAGAGGTATGTTTAATATGGTGATGGATGAACCTCGTCAACACCCTGGGGCAGAGCATCCTGTCTGTGTCAGCCCAGTGTTCTTAAGGAACCAATCTGGGAACAGTGGAAGACCTGCTTTGATAGGATGATCGATACGCTGGCTTGTATATTCAGCGGGCCACAGTTCTGACGCTGGAGAGGAGAAGCATCGTGCGTGGGGAGGGCCCCCATGCTGCTGCTACGCGTGAAATGGCCGAGCTTCCGGTCGGTCCGTCTCGGCACCCGGTGCTAGGGTAATGGATGGGCGCAAAGAGCCTGTGTCGCGTTTCAAAGAGCACACCGGACGATATTCCAAAAGTCGAGGGTTTATTCACCTACTCAGCAGCCTGTGAGAGAGCTCGGGCATTGAAGCACCTGCGTATCGGAAAGCGCTCACCACCTCAGGCTCCAACCCTAGTGCCAGCCCGAGCCCAAGGATGTCCGTCGCGATCCCCAAGCGCCAGCTCTTCATTGGCGGTCGATGGGTCGAGCCCGTCAAGGGTGGTCGTCTGCCCGTCATCAACCCCTCCACCGAGGAGGAGATTGGCACCATCCCCGCTGCCACCCCGGCGGATGTCGATGCCGCCGTCTCGGCTGCCCAGGCCTGCGTGGACAGCGGCGATTGGACCCGGTCCACGGGCGCATACCGCGCCAAGATCCTGCATGCCATCGCCGACAAGGTGTGTGATTGCGGATGGGGTTTGGGGGACAGGAGGGTGGTGGTTATGTGCCCAGGGCTTTGTGCCTGCATGTCTGAAACCTGGCCCCCCCAAATGTACACCCATCAAGCACCCTGCGAGGCAAAACTTGAAGATTAAACACTCGGCCGGCAGGTACGCGAGCAGAAGACCTTCCTGGCCACCCTGGAGAGCCTTGACAATGGCAAACCCTTGGCCGAGGCGGAGTGGGATGTGGTACGCTGGGTGGTGTGCATTGGTGTGCCAGGGGGTTGTATGGACGCTTTCCAGTGACCTGTGTCTGTCTGCACTGGTGTGCTGGGGCAAAGATTAAGAGGATGGCTGCCAGGGTAGCCTGAGACCATACCGGGTGCCCGCATGCCTGGCAGAGTAGGGCAAAGTGCGGGGCTGTGAGCCTTCAACAAAAACGTATACCTCCGAGCTCAGAGCAATACACAATCACCCATTCTCTCCTCCACCCCCTCCTCCACCTCCCTTGTGGCAGGACGACGTGGCCACCTGCTTCGACTACTACGCCGACCTGGCGGCGGCCCTGGACGCGCGGCAGTACGAGCCTGTGGACCTTGGCGCCGAGGGGTTTGAGTGTGCGCTGCGCCGCGACCCGCTGGGCGTGGTGGCCCTCATCACGCCCTGGAACTACCCGCTGCTGATGAGCACGTGGAAGGTGGCCCCCGCGCTGGCGGCTGGCAATGCGGCGGTGCTGAAACCCAGCGAGGCCGCCTCGCTGACCAGCCTGGAGCTGGCGGGCATCGCCGGGGGCGCCGGCCTGCCCCCCGGCGCGCTCAACGTGGTCACGGGCCTGGGCCCTGACGCCGGCGCGCCGCTGTCCGCCGACCCGCGCGTCGCCAAGGTGGCCTTCACCGGGTCCACGGGCACGGGGCGCGCGGTGTACCTGGCAGCCGCACGGAACCTGCGCCCGGCGGTCATGGAGCTGGGTGGCAAGTCGGCGCTCATCGTCTTCGACGACGCCGACGTGGCGCGTGCGGTGGAGTGGGCCATGTTTGGCGTGTTCTGGACCAACGGACAGATCTGCAGCTCCACCTCGCGCCTGCTGGTGCAGCGCGGCATCGCGCCGGCCTTCTACAAGCAGCTGAAGAGGAGGACGGAGAGCATCATGGCGAGGAGGGAGGGGTGGGGTGGGGTAGGGTGGGGGGGTAGTTGATCAGGTGCATAGAAGCGTGTTGTATCCTGTGGGATCGCGGCCATCACTTGCGTCCTGCATGCTGGGGACCCCTCTCAGCCGACCAACGAGACACACATGGATCCCATCCTCTACGCATGCAGATCAGCGACCCCCTGGTCCCCGGGTGCCGCCTGGGGCCGTTGGTGAACGAGCTGCAGTACAAGAAGGTGGTGGGGTACGTGGAGGCGGGCAAGGCGGACGGCGCCACGCTGCTCACAGGCGGGAGGCGCCCCCCTCACATGCCCAAGGGCTACTACCTCGAGCCCACAGGTGAGGGGCTGTGTGGCGATGGGCCGGGGTGGGCCGACGGCTGGCAGTTGCAGGCTGTGTGCTCTGGGGGAGCTGCAAGCTCCCCGGGCTCCCCCTTTGCAGGTTTGGGTGTGCTCCCGTCCGAGCGGCACACTGTGACCCCGCGCTGCAGCACCACGCATGCATCCCGACCCTTCTCCCAGCACACACGCGCTCCGCTGTTGCCTCTGCAGTGTTCATCGACTGCAAGCCGGAGCACCGCATCTGGCGGGAGGAGATCTTCGGCCCCGTCCTGGCCAGTGCCACCTTTGAGACGGAGGCCGAGGCCATCGCTCTGGCCAACGGCTCCGAGTTTGGCCTGGCCGCCGGCGTCATCTCCAGCGACCTGGAGCGATGCAGGTGTGCGTGGTGTTGAGGGGGCTCTTACAGCGCTGTCCTGGTGAAGACGCTGGAGCAGCACCTGCGAGCCCCTGGTTTGAGTCTCTGCTGGAGGCATCAGCATGAACCTGGGGTAAACCTGCCCCGAGGCGGTCCTGGGGCGCCAGGGCCTGCCCTTTACATGTGCCCCGTTGTCCCCTCTGCCGCACTGCAGGCGGGTGCAGGAGGCGCTGCAGGTCGGCATCTGCTGGATCAACTGCAGCCAGCCCTGCTTCTGCCAGGCGCCCTGGGGCGGGGTCAAGAACTCCGGCTTCGGCCGCGAGCTGGGGCCCTTTGGCTTCGAGGGCTTCATGTCCGTGAAGCAGGTGACCACCTACACCAGCTCGGACAAGTGGGACTGGTACCCGGAGACCGGCCCCTCCCCCAGGTTGTAATGTGAGCCACACTGCCTCTTGGGTCTTGGTGGGACTGACCGAGGGCATGCTTACTGGGAGGGTGGTGTGGCAGAGAGTGGTGGGTGGGTGAAGGGGAGCAGCGCAGGACACAGCGCTCATGCACCACGCGTCAGAGGGAGCCTCGGGGGGCACTGGATTGGCCCGACATCCCATCCCCACCCGCCCATCGGATTGCACGGCTAGACTAGGAAGGTCGAGACAGTGTTGTGCGGGTGCAACATGCATTGCAAACGCCAGTCTGACCTGCACACTCAGTTTCTCACATCACCCCCTCCAATTTTAGTCGAGGCTAGGCTGGCGAGCTGGGACCAAGGAGGCTGCATTCTCGGCGCGGCTGGTGCACATGCGCACGCGGCCTCGCATACCCGACGATCTCACTGTGTCTCAGCCTGGAACTGCCCACCTCTCCATGTCACTGCTCATCTGCCTGTGTCCCGCTTGTGACTACATCCTTTGGGGCAGGCAAAACCATGAGGGGGAATTGGGATCAAGCTATGATTTAGTCGGCAAGCACGGCATGCATCAAACAGCCTCGGGCTTGACGTCCCCCTTGAGGAGCTCGACCAGCTCGGCCTGCTCGTTGAGTTCGGCCACCTCGCCCGCGGTCTTGCCCTCCGAGTTCTTGATGGACACATCGGCCTTCCTGCAGTTTGCCATACAGGAGAGGAGGGAGAAGGGTTTGCGCTGGGCTTGCAGGTACACAGCAGCAGGTACCTGAAGGTTATGGAGCATGTCACATACATCTGCCATTTGTGCTTGGGAGCAGATGCTCAATCCATTTTCAAACCAGCCTCGGTGAGAAACGGCACACACGGGCATGGTCGTCAATTTTACTGCACTCCCTGCCCCTGACCTCACCCCAGCCAGTCCCTGTCGCACCTCTTGATGAGCAACGTGGCCGTCTCGACGTTGCCGTACCCGGCGGCATAGTGCAAGGCGGTGTTATTGTTGGCATCAACCGCGTCGATGTCAGCGCCGGCGTCCAGGAGGACCTGGGTGGGGGGCGGAGTGCTTGGTTTGAGAAAGTGTGGAAAGAGGATCTGCTATTGCTATGAGAGGCTGCAGACGGCAGGGTCATGTGCATCCTCAGTTGTTTCTTCTCCACAATCAAGGCTTTTCCGAAACCCATCTCACCCAGAACACACACACACACACACAATGAGTCTCACCTCCATGCACTCAAGCTCCCCATACCCCGCCGCAAAGTGGAGGGGTGTCCTGCCCTCCTCGTCCTTCTCGTCGGGCTTCACGCCCTCCTGCTTAAGCAACTCCGCCAGCCCAGCAGCATCGCCTGGTGACGGCAGGAGGAGACGCAGGGTGAGGGGTGGGGGTAATAGAAGGGTGCAGCATGCACCATATGATTCTAACTACCCAACAACCCAGGCATTCAGCCTTTCCTTTTGCACCCACGCATTCACGCACATGGGGCCCCTTCCCCACATTCCTCAACACATGCACACAATCAAAAGCTTACCTGCGCTGGCCAGGGAGATGACGGTGGCCTCCTCTTCCTCCTCCTCCTCCTCGCCGGCCCCACCAGCCCCAGCGCCGCCAGACACGGCCGGCGTGCCGTTGGCGTCGGTCGCGGCACGGGACCCCAGCCGGGCCTGCATCTCGGGGTCGGCCATGGCCTCCTGGAACTTGCGCCCCAGCTTGGACATGATGTCGGTGTCGCCCATGTACTTGAGCATGGCCTCCTGCCCGTTGGCCTCGATGTCCTCCAGGATGGGCCTGAGCTCGGGGTCGGACTTGAGGTCCTCCAGCTTGCCCTTCAGCAGCTCGCTGTGCTCGGGGTTGGAGAACAGCTCCATCAGGCTGGCCATCTGGGGGTCTGCCGCCTGGGTATATTGAGGAGGGGATATGGGGTGTGTTGTGGATGGTGGTTGCTAGGGGGAGATCAAGGGGGCCCAGCATGGGTCAGGCATAGGCACGCGGTTCCCCCTATCCCCCCACCCACCCACTGCCTCGGGCATACCTGGGTGAGCAGCGACTTGCCCAGGCTCTCAGCAGCCTCCAGGAACTGCGGGTTGCCCATCACCCTCTGCATGGCGCTCATGTACTTGGCAGGGTCAACGTTGGGCATGCCCGGCGGCATGCCACCCGCACCCGATCCGCCGGCCTGCACTTGCGAGGGGGATTGGGGGTTGAGAATGAGAATGGAAACTTCTCCCCCTGATCAATGCAGGCAGGAAAACAACAGCAGCAGCGGCAACAGTAGTAACTTTGCGGTCGCCTGCTGCTCTCCTGTGACCAGGCCTTCAGCACAGCTCTAAGACACATCATCCTGAAGCCTTTCACCGCTCACCTCGCCGCCCAGATTCAGGCCATTCATGTTGCCGGAGAGCATGCTCTCCTGCATCTCCTTGGCAATCTCCATGAACTCCGGGTCGGACGCGATGGCCTCGGTCATGCGCTGGATGGTGGGGTCCTGGGAAGTGGAGGGAGTGCGGTGGAGGGCATCGAGGGTCGGATCTCCCAGTGTCAAGGGGCACAAGAACATACTGGCAGCACGAGCGACCTCACAAGCCTTGCACCCCATCCATGCTTCACGGCAGCACGCAAACACATCGGCATCCCCACCGATCACGGCAGCACATCAGGCGTTGTCACCTGCATCAACTGCTGCAGAAAGTTGGGATCTGCGGGTGTTGGAGAAGGATGGAGGATTGCTTGTGCAATGCGGCCACATGCAGATGCAGGAGATGACGCCGTGATGCCTGCATTCAGCGCATGTGGACATCGTCGACTCACCCATTCCAGGGAAACCGCCCGGCATTCCTCCTGGAATACCAGGGAAACCGCCGGGCATTCCTGGGAACCCGGGGGGGAGACCTCCCGCACCAGAGCTGCCCTGACCGGACATGCTACCGTATCGATGGGAATTCCCGCGAAGTCGGCGAACTCAGGAGAGTAGTACAGATTAATCTAATGGATTCGAGTATGTAAAACGGGGCCTTGCGAGGGACGACGGGCCTCGAGCAGAGGATATACCCGGAAGCCTGGATCGCGCCTGCGCGGGAACTTCCGTCCGACGAAGTCCATGCTGCATGGCGCAGGGATCCTCTGCTTCTGCTTCAAATTTCCCTAGCTGAATCCCTAGAATCTGCCTGCCATGGATATACGCGCCCTACATCTAGATTGCACAGCATACAGACATAAATTCACACCAGGTATCTACACCCTGCCAGACACACCCTTCTGGTATTGCTTGTACCGCTTGGGCAGGATGCGCTCCAGGGCCGAGGCCGCCACCTGGCGCTGCAGAGCTGTCTGGAGTAGCAGGGCCTCCCTCAGCAGGTCCTCGGCCTGTGGGTGGCATGCTTCCGCTGTCATGCAAGAAACTCCGGAAGGTTTCCTCCAGATCCCTGGTCACACCAGGTCAGCATTAGGGTACCCTTCATGACCAGCCGGAGTGAAGTGAGGCAGCTCAAAACCCTCGGCTCACCCCCCTCTCCCTGATTTATATTGTGAGCAAACTGCCTCACCCTATCCGCCCACCTTCTTTCTGTTCTCGGTCATGGGAGGGGTGAGAACCTGGACCGCCTCACGCACGCTGCCCTCTGACTGCCAGATGGTGGCCCCCAGATCTGCAAACCCCCCATCCAGGGTCAAGCCCACGCTGCCCTGGCGCAGGTCCAGGAGCTCCACCAGCTGGCTTGCCTCCTGCTGAGCCTCGGCGACGTCCTGAGCGGTGGAGGGGTGGGATGGCCCTTAGCCCCAAGCTGCAATGTGTGGTGACCTTGACTTTTTCGCCATCTTGGTCACCGCCAGCAGCCGTTTGACCATGGTGCCTAGTCTCTTACATCAATCAATGCATGACCCCCCCTCTCACCTGCTCATTCCCGCCTTCCAGAGCTCGGCATGCCCGCCCGAAGAGGCCCAGGAAGACCAGCTCCAGCTGCTGCAGGCCGGGGTCGGAGGCAATGGTCTCCAGGACAAACGCTCGTACTTTCTGGAGGACAGAGAATTTGAGAGGAAGGGCGATTTGGTGTGGGACGATGGAGTGATGGCTGTACGTGTGAGAACGCATTACATCCCCATATAGCGGCTGCAAGGTGCGTGATGCGAGTGCATGTCATGAGGCAGGGCATGATCAGGATCAGAACCACATGGCATCCCACATGCTGCACCAATGAGATCCAAGGACGCTGGCATATAACTAAAGCCCCACTCCTCCCCGGCACCCAGTCACCTGGCTGTCATCGGGCCTAGACCCCAGGACAAACTCCAGGAGGAGGCAGTCGTACTCGTGAACGGCGCTCCGTCCATCCACATGGGCTGCCACTTGCAGCATCTTGATCGCCTTCATGAAGCGCCTGTCAGACACATAGATGGGCGGCTCGCACTTATCCTGTGTATGGAAGGTTTGAGGGGGAGATTGAGAAGGAGTGCGCAAGCGCCGCCAGCAAAGGAGGTGGTTGCTGTGCCAGCGTATGGACCCCCTAGATACCCAGATGCCGGCCATCGAGCAATACGCTGCCACCTGGTGCTGACCTGGAGGTAGTCACGAGTGGTGGTCAGCAGATCGATGACCGAATCCGGCACTTCCACCGCGCTATACGCGGTGCTGGCGGTGCCATGGAAGTCTGCCAGCTCCAGGCGGCCGCCTCCCGCCTCGGCGCCGTCAGCCGATGTCTGGGTCGTGGCACGCAGGG
This sequence comes from Auxenochlorella protothecoides, assembly GCF_000733215.1. Lineage (NCBI taxonomy): Eukaryota > Viridiplantae > Chlorophyta > Trebouxiophyceae > Chlorellales > Chlorellaceae > Auxenochlorella > Auxenochlorella protothecoides. The sequence goes on from NW_011934215.1 coordinate 238,781, forward strand.
AGCCAGCCGCCAGCCTCGCCAGGTTCCCCAGCTGCGTCGGGGAGAGGTGAGAGGGGTGGTGTGATGACCCGCACAGGTGTCGTGTGTGTGGACTTGTGATCTTGGCAGCCGTTTGGATACCACTGTAGGAAGAATGACTGAATATCTTCTCAAGGGATGCGTCACCTGGGCGCTGGAAACCTGGGCGACCTGCCTCCGCAGCAGGAAGCGGTCGTACAGCGCATCCAGTTCCTCACTCTCTGGCAGCTCGTTGGAGGCGCCGACCTGAAGCATGACGATGTGGATAAAAATCCAGGGCAATCTTGGAAATGAGGAACCATCTTTGGGGCCAAATCCTGTCCGAGGAGAGGGTCGGTCACGAGAGGCGCCCGCATGCCCCAGATGACGTGGCCTTTGCACGCATCCCCCTCTCATTCCTTCTTTACTTCCTCACCAGGCACAGCAGGGGGACTTCCAACCTTGCGCTGCCGTTGCTGAACAGGCGCTCGTTAAGGATGGTGAGCAGGGCGTTCAGGATGGCGGAGTTTGCCTTGAACACCTCGTCAATGAAGGCCACCTCCGCCGTCGGGAGGTACCCCGAGGTCTGGCGCTCATACAGATCATTCTCCAGGCCTGCACATGTGTGTGGAGAGGAGTGTGTATGGCAAGCCCACAGGGTCAGGGAAGAGAGGTTGTGATCACTGCCCACAAGAAGCAGGGGCATGGTGTGCTTGACATGAGTCGCAGTCAAACTTCACCCATCACTGGAACGTGGGCAGGAGGGAATCGTTGCTCTACCTCCCATCCACCCCTTTCATCACACCTACTGAAAAAAAATGCAATCAACAGCTCACTCACCCTTCATGCTCAGAGGGCCAAACAACTCCTCGGGCACCGAAAATCTCGTCAGCAGGCGCTCAAAGTAGCGCCCGCCCGTCAGCTCTGCCAGCCGCCTGCTCAGCTCCGACTTTGCCGTGCCGGGGGGGCCCAGGAGCAGGAGGTGCTCGCCACACAGAGCCGCCAGCAGTAGGAGGCGGACCTGGGAGTTGGGGCAAGGGATATGTGATGTGAAACAGATAGGTTGGTGGGATCAGCACTGATACATGGAAAGGACAACATAGCGTACATCTGCATGGCCAGGGCTGCCGACAAAATAAACGCATGCTTTGTAACACTCCACCCACCCTGTCCCACCTCGGTCTCCCTTTCCAGCAGTCCAGACTGGAGGCTGAGGATGGCGGTCTGTGCCTTCCCTCTCAATGAGCTGTCCAGCCCCTCAATATCGGGGGTGGCACCCTTGGCGTCCCTCAGCAGACCAGCATGCCTGGAGTCTACATCCTTACTGATGTCCGAAATGAGCTGGATGAGGTCGGTGTCGGCCGTCTCCAGGGTCTGGGAGGACTTCACTGCGGCGAGCTTCCACCTGCAGGCTTTGCTTGCAGTCTGGGAAGGCGTGTTGGCGACCCAAACACTGCGCCTGACAGAGCCAGGGAGTCTCGGTGATGGAATGGGGAGCGCCCCGAATGGGGTGCCCATGGAGCCGCATCGCGGGGGACCGACAGTGGCCTGCCCCTGCATCATCATGTGCATGGCAGGGGAAATCTTTGCGATTCGGCCGCCGAGAGCCGATCACAGTTTGGAATTGAGGTATTTAACGCTGTAAGGATCTGCAATATAGCGGAATAAAGCTGTACCCTTGTTGCATGTCGCTTCGACACACCCCAAAGCGCGCAAAACCTTTCTTATCTTTTTGCGGGGAGGGGGCCCACGTGGGTTGATCTTGCACACGTATCGGGAGGGGTTGTCTGGCAGAACCATTCTTCTCGGCGGAGGATCATCGCACTTTGACATTTTGGCAACAGACAAGCACCCTGAATCCTTGACTTCAATGTGAGCGAGAATACCAGATGATCTACCAACCTAATTAATCAAGGATACCGACAATACGCAACGTCAAGACCTATACAGTCACAGAGCCCTGGCAAATTCTTACTAGCTCAGGACACTCCTGCTATGATTGTATAGTTTAGAATGTTCTAGCTCAGACAGGGGTAAAGCTGTCCTGGACAGCATGGATTACACCTTACATCACCATGCCTTGCTTGCGAGTCTCCTGTTGAGGTAGACTTGGACCCCAATGCCGCACCAGACTCACATACCCTCTCGGTTTCCTTGTTTAGAGGGAAGTCCTTTAATATCTACAAGAGTACCAGCACGGAGGAAAATTTCGATCGATTACCCCCTCCTGTCCTTGCCAAACCCCAGCGCGCGCTCGATCTCGACACCGGAACGCGACAACGGTGAGGCAGCTCGAGCTGTAGAGAATGTTCTTGCAGAACAGAAACTCACTGTAAGAGTATCATTTGCAATATGTTTAGTCCGGCTTGGGCTTGCAACAGGTGGCCGGCCCCCCTCGCCAGCCCGTGACCTTCTCCCAGGATGGGTCCCGGCCGCTTCGTGGACTCCCAGGGGCTCTTCTCCGCACCGGAGTTTGCCTCGGCCGTGGCATGGTCCGAGGACAACGTGCTGGCCTGCGCCCAGGGCTCCAGCGTGAGCCTGCTGCACCCAGGGGCCCTGGACGGCCCCCGCGCCTACACCTCCCCCATCCAGCCAGGGGAGTGGTCCCTGGACCAGGGGCCGCATGCCCCCCCGGGCACCCTGGCCCAGGACCTGGCGGCCATCCGCGCACAGGCCTATGCCTCGCAATGGCCCGCCCTGGCGCGGAGCCCCAGCGTGCGCAGCGTGGCGTGGTCGGGTAGGGGTCTGGCACCGCAGGGCGGCTGCGCACTCTGCGTCGTCACCTGCGACCACCAGGTGATTTGGAAGGCGTGGCAGGGAGCTGCCAAATGCCTGGCCGGGGCATCGGACTCCCTGCCTGGGACCTTGCGCTGCTGAATACTTCTCCCACTCAACTAATATGCCGTGGGACCACAAAACAAGCACCCCCAACCGCCCCAGGTCAAGGTGTTCTTCCCACCCGTACACCATACCAGCGAGTGGAGTGACTGCAGGGACCTGACCGGCGACATCGTGGAGGCCTCGCAGCGGGTGGCCCCCGACACGGAGCAGGAGTGGCGCCCTCTGCAGGGGGGTCTTGTGGACTCTCAGTCCGCGCCAGGCCAGCGTTCTGCAGCACACGGGGGTGGCCCCCCAGCAGCGGGGAACTCGCCGGGGGCCGGCGACCAGGAGGTCGAGGTGCTGCGCTTGAGGGGCGGGGCTAGGCCCGAGGCCGGCACAGACCCGAGTCCGGACGCAAAACCCGGCGTGCCTGCCGCCAAGCGGCCTCGCAAGGCGCCCCACCCCTCCAGGGCCGCCGGCAGCGACGAGGGCGCGGCCGGCGCCAAATCGCCGGAGAGCAGGACCGCCGGGGCGGCGCAGGGACCCTCTCGAGGCGGCCCACTCGTGCCGCCATCGGCGGCGAGCGCGGCGCTGCTGGCCGCCGCAGCGGCGGCCGCGCCAGGCCTGCCGGCCAAGGAGGCCCGGGCCGCGCTGCTGGACGCGGCCGTGCGCGCTTTCCTCGCCCAGCGCGGCGAGCTCCCTGCGCCCGAGCGGCCGCGGTACCCCACCCCTTCCTCCCACCTCAAGGGCGCCGACCTGGGGCTGCTCAACGGCGTGCTGGCCCGCCTGGCAGACACGCACGGCACGGCGCTGGGCCACGCTGGGCTGACGCGCGCGGCGCTGGCGCTGGAGCTGCGCCGAGCGCTGCGCCTGGCCTGGGACCGGGTCCGGGACCGGCCCAGGAGGGCAGGGGTGGAGGGTGGGCCGGAGGAGGGCGGCGGGGATGGCGGCGGTGTCTCCACCGCTGCCAGCGTGGACGGGAGCCCCCAGGAATCCACTGCACCCCAGGGGGGGGCCCGGTCCAGGGTTCGCGGCGGGCGGGGTTCGCACAGGACTTACGAGGCGGAGGCCTCCTCCTCGTCAGGCGAAGACCCCCCCTCGTCCCCCAGCTCCGATGGAGGGCCCCCCAGCCCCTCCCCCTCCACCAGCAGCCTGGACAGCGAGGCGGGCGGGCCGCGCGGCCGCCGGGCGGCGGCGCGCAGAGGCCGCAGCGCCGGCGCGGCCGGGCGCGGGATTGGCGCCGCCCCGCCCTCACCCGCGACCCCGGGCGACTACGTCGTCCCCGCGGGCTTCACCTGGAGGCAGCTGCCGGCCGTGAATGTGAGCTCCGGCGTCCTGGCGGCGCGCCGCTCCATCATCGTGGCCGCCGTGCGGCGCTTCCTTGCCCTGCGTAAAGAGGTTTGTGGTGGTCTTGGGTGTGGGAGGCCGAGGAGGGTGAAGGGGCCTGAATGGCCAGGATGGGCAAAGATTCATGTGTGGCGACGCTCAGCGCAGGAGGATCCGGCTGCGAACATCCCGCTACCCACTCGCTTGCAACGCGACTTGCTCGGAGAGGCAGGCGGGCCGACCGCATACGTACTCTTCCTGCGCCCACAACCCATGCACCTCCCTTCACCTGCTCCCCTCACTCACACGCAGCTGCCCGCGTCGCAGCGACCCTCCTACGCCTCGAGGCGGGAGCACCTGAGGGCCGCCGACGTGCGGCTCGCCGGCCGAGTCACCGCCGAGTTTGCGACCGCCTTCCCGCGCCTGCTGCAGCAGCTGGGCTACGACGCCGGGCTCTTCGCCTCCGTGTGGCTCAACCGCCTGCGCCGGGGGTGGGACAGAGTGGATGGGACGCTGGAGGCGGGGCTGGGAGTGCTGGAGGGGCCCGTGCCCGGCGGCGGCGCCAAGAGTCCTGCCAGCGAGGGCGCTTGGGCGGGGGAGGGGCCCGCGCTGGCAATGCGCGACGCCGGCTGGGAGTCTGGCAGGAGGGAGCGGGAGGGGACGCCGGGGAGCGGCGCCGACGAGGGCGCGAGCGCCGGCAGCCGCCGCGCGCGGCGGCTGGACCGGGAAGCGTGGGACGACGACCTGTCCGATGTGGGCTGGAGGTGGCAATGTGGAGAGGGATGGTGAGGGGGTTGCATGCAACCGGCCTTTGAGCAGGTGCCTGGTTTGAGGAAGCAAGGGGTCCGTCGATGCCTCTCAGCGGCCCTCCCCCTTGCACCCTTCCCTCCCCTTGCAGCCTGGGATCGGCGCCTCGGGGGGCCATGTCGGCGCGACCCCGGGGCGCAAGGCGGCCAGGGGCGTGTGGTGCGGGCCGGGGGTGTCGGCGGAGGCGTGGCGGGCGGGCGCCGACGCGCGCGCCTGCCTGTGCACGGCCTTCTCCCCCGGGCCGGCTGGGGGCGCCGCCGCTAGCGCCTTCCCGGACACCCCCCGCTTCCACAGCTGGCTGGCCGTGGGCGCGCGCGGCGGCCGGGTGTGGCTCTGGAAAGCGCGGCCGTCGGAGCGTGGGCCGAGCCTGGACGCCACCGCAGCCGCTTGCCCAGGCGAGGCCGGCGCCTCGCTGCGCCTCGTCCGCGGCCTGGCCCTCGGCGCCTCCTGGGTCACGGCACTGGCCTTCCTGCCGCGCGGCGGGGAGGGGGCCCATGGCGCGGCGGGACCCGGGTCATCGCAGACCCTGGCGGCGGGCATGTCATGCGGGCGCGTGAGGCTGCTGACCCTGGACGGCGACGGCGGCCTGCTTGCGCAGCGCTGCGTCCTGCCCCCCGACCTGAGCCCCGTCACCTGCCTGGCCGCGGCGGCCGGCTGCGTCGCGGCCGGCAAGGCCGATGGGAGGCTGCACGTGTGGGCAGCGCCGCTCAGGGAAGCGGTCGCGTGTGGGAGCCAGGGCGCCGTGCAGGGGCCTGGGGACGATGCTGTTGAGGACCTGCGAGCGAGCACAGTGCGCGACACCGTAGGCTGCCCCGCAGCCGCGCATGGGCACCGCCTGGCGACGGGGGTTGCGTGGGGCCATCGAGGGATGGACCCCGGCGCCCTGCCCCTCCTGGTCTCCGCCGGGCTGGGCGGGGAGCTGTGCGCCTGGAGGGTGGAGCGAGGAGTCCACGAGTTGACCCTGGCCCCAGCCCCCGCCCCCTCACCCGCCGGCAGGGCCAAGGATGCGGGGTGGGGCTGCCTGGGGGTGGCCGCTTCGGGCAGCGGACTGCTGATCGCCACGCTGCGTCACGCCCGTCACCCCGCCACAGAGCTCGTCAAGTGAGTGTGTGCGTGTGCGTGTGTGTGTGTGGGTAGGGGGGGGGGGACATTGCACCTAGTTCCGGGGAAAAGAAAGGGGGTGAGACACCTAAGAAGGGTGCTGCCACATGTCCAGGCTCCTGTGCTCGTGTATTGTTGTGGGGGTGAGACCCTGGCAAGACACCTTGGAGGCGATGAAAGGGGTCGCACTCTAGGGCCCCCTCTTGGCGCGGCCGTGCAGCCTCCATCATCCTGCTCACAAAATGCCGCCCTCCTCTTTATCACAACCGCAGGCAGCTCCAGGTGCACCAGAGGGTGGTCCAGTCGGTGGTGCGGCTGTATTGCCTCCCCGACCCCGACCAGCGGGGCCTGCAGCAGGCAGCGCGGGCCTGGGTGGCTCAGGGCGCGGGCGCTGGAGGCGTCACGCCCTTGCCCTCCGCCCTCTGGGACGTGCTGTGCGCGCTGCGTCAGCCCACCGAGACCGATGGCGAGGACCCCCCGGCGCGCCTGCTGAGCTGGCTGTCCGCCGGCGCGGGGGAGGCGCACGGCCAGGGCGCCGCGCTGCGCTGCGCCGTGGCCGCGCTGCGCGTGCTGAGCGGCAGGGAGCCTGGCGCCGGGGCGGCTGCCATGGAGCTGGACCTCCTGCTCAGGCGCGCGCGCGGGACGCTGACGGCCGCGCTGGCGGGCGATGGGAGGGGCGCGACACCCAACTGCCCTGTCGAAGATGAGGCCACTGAGGCGGTGCTGGGCCGGGTGGCGGCGTGGGTGCTGGCCAGCGCTGGCGAGAGCGGAGTCGACGAGGAGCTGCTGGGCCTGGCCGCGGCGGTCCCACAGCGCAACGAGCTCGACGCATCCGCGCCCCTGGCGGGAGGGATGGAGGGGGCCACCACCGCCCTCAAGACGCTCAAGGTCAGATTTTTTGGGGGATGGCGCATGGTCCATGTGTGGGGATGCCCGTCGCATGAGATCCCAGGTTCCACCCTGTAGAAACGCCTGCCTCGCCCCAACCTCGAATTCATTTTTCCATCAAAACAGGACGGGAGCACAGTCGTCGTCGCGCGCTGCCCCCTCACGCTGCTGCCGCTGGAAACCTCCAGGACGTGGCAGTGCTGCGTGTGCGAACGACGCTACGCGCGCTGGGAGGCCTCTGGGTGCGTGCTCTGCGCGGGGGCGCTGGGGCCGCTCCGGGGGAGCCTCTGCCTGAACGTCCCCTGCCTCTAACGCCGGGCAGCGCTGCAGGGGCTGTCGGTTCAGTACTACAGCTCATCCCATGTACTTCCATTTTCCGGATCATATGTGGTGGTGTTGAGTAACACCAGTAATGTGAGGTCAGGGAGTCAGGGTTGGGCGCCGAGCGCGCTCAGGCGGAGGTGAACTTGGTCACGGCCTTGGTGCCCTCGGACACGGCGTGCTTGGCCAGCTCGCCAGGTAGCACCAGCCGCACGGCGGTCTGGATCTCGCGGCTGGTCAAGGTGGGCTTCTTGTTCACGCGGGACAACTGGGCGGCCTGGGTAGCGATCTTGTCGAACTGGTCCACGATGAACGAGTTCAGGATGGTGATGGCCTTGGAGGAAATGCCGGTGTCGGGGTGGACCTGCTTGAGGACCTTGAAGATGTACAGCTTGTAGCTCTCCACGCTCTTCTTGCTGGTCTTCTTCTTGTCGCCCGCGGGCTTCTTCGCCGCGACGGGCTTCTTGGCCGACACGGGCTTCTTGCTGGCGACGGGAGCCATTTTGGAGCAGTTGATGGAAACAGTGGTTATGGATAGTAATTTGATCGGATGCCTCTCCTTCCAATCTTGTATTTCCGAGTGCGGAGTTGTGCCTATCCCCGGAGTTTCTTAATTCTTGGCCTCCCGGACCGGTCTGCACATGTTCCAGAAGAGTTTTATTACAAGATCAAGTTCGCCCAACTCGAGCAAACCACGCTCCAATATCCCGCACAGATAATAATATTATCAACCATGTCTGGACGCGGCAAGGGAAAGACCTCCGGCAACAAGGCTGTGAGCAAGTCCTCCAAGGCGGGGCTGCAGTTCCCCGTGGGGCGTATCGCCCGCTACCTGAAGAACGGCCGCTACGCTGGTGAGTGCATGGCTGTTCGGGAGTCTTTGTTCAGAGTAAATCTGCAAAAATGCCGGTCGACCATCCTCTCGTGACTCTATGCAACTCACAGAGCGAATCGGTGCCGGCGCCCCCGTGTACCTGGCAGCTGTCCTGGAGTATTTGGCAGCCGAGGTGCTCGAGCTGGCCGGCAACGCCGCTCGCGACAACAAGAAGACCCGCATCGTGCCCCGCCACATCCAGCTGGCGGTCCGCAACGACGAGGAGCTGTCCAAGCTGCTCGCTGGCGTGACCATCGCCGAGGGCGGTGTGCTCCCCAATATCCAGTCGGTGCTCCTGCCCAAGAAGACCGGGAAGAAGGACGAGTAGGCGACCTTCTATTCAAGATAAATAACTGGTGTTATTCGACACCACCACCTTGGATAGGAAAATAAGTACCAAGTATACAGCAAGATCAATACGTCATCGTGAAGGGTTGTCACAAGGAAGCAGCAAGATTGCACAGCAGTGTGGTCCTCATGTGGTAGGCACAGCACCTAGGTCACTGCTCGCAGCTTCTTGTTTCAACGGTGCAGCGCCGCCGTCCAGCGCGTGTTCGGAGATCGCGGGAGTGCGGGGGTCAAACTGGTAGTTGGGTGCCAGGAGGCAATCGCCCTCAGGGGGCAGGCGCAGGCCATAGTGTGGTTTGATCTCTGGAAGTGCTTGGGCATTGATCTCCGCGGCAAGCTGTTGCAAGACCTGTGCAATGCATAAGGATTTCCTCAACAATAGTAGTGTGCCGGACACTCAGACTGCTCACGTCATGAACAGCATGCCTTTCCCACGTACCTTCAGCGACGGCGGGTTGGTGAAGGTGTGGGCAGATGCCAGCTCTGTTGCCAAGACTACATGTGGCATGGTCACCTCTGGTCGCGGTCCCAGCGACCTCTCAGCAATGGCCTGTGTAATCGAGAGCGCACAAGGGGACCTTGAGTGACGAACAGGACTCACCAGCAAGGTTGAAAAGGGGCGCACTACGCCTCCCATACATTCAACTGCCCCGTACCTCGGCGTCCTGCAGGCACTCCGCAGTGTACCGGTACTGGAAGTCGAGCAGCTGCTGGATCACACGAGGCTCGTATGCCGTGACACCCTGAAGGGTGGGGGGGAGAAGCTTTTGTCCGTCGGTACTGGTTTGGCCTTCGGAGTCAGGGACCGACCAGAACGCGACCCTCGCTTCACCTCACCATGCTCCGAAGGAGAGATATAATCTTGACGCCATCAGGAGGCAGCTCCTCCGGTGTGCTCATTTCACGCTGGCACTTGAGGTGTTCCTCTTTGCCTACAGGAACTACGGCACAAAAGAATCGACTAAAAAGGATTATAACACGAAATTATCACCCATCATGTGCAACAAAGCATTACCGGAGACGGGGATCGTGCCTTCCTTTAGCTATTGTTGCTTTCCGAGCCAGTCATCGCGCGCGCCCTGCCATGCTGGCAGAACAACCGCGAAGGGGAACAAACAATCTTACTGATGCATCCACCATGGACACAGAAAGACAGTCACAGAGCACTTCATTAATCCCAATCAGCCATCATGGCAATCGGGTAGCAGTTTGACATCCGTGGCTGCGCTCGTCGTGTGCGCTGTGCCCCCGATCACTCCATTCCATCTGCCTGCACAAGACTCATTTTGCGGGTGAATTATTGATCGCACAGGCTGAATATAGTAATCTGCATATCCATCGGATGCCATCAAAGAGCGTCTACAACGAATGGCTCCCGCAGCACCTGGCGGAGCGTGTCGCCACAGGTGCGTGAGGGTTTTGGGGTACGTTGCTACAGCACAGAGATTCCAGCCTGCCCCTGCAGAGCCCCACGCCATAATGCTCCACCTGTACCACCGTGACACAGAGGAACCAGCGCGGTATGCTGCCCTGGTGGCGGCGCTGAAGGCGCAGTGGGAGCGCGACAGCCGCACCCTGCCTGCTGCCGAGGCCCTCCGGGCCACCCAGCCCTACATCGCCCTCTGTAGGACGTGAGTGTCTATGACTTGGAGGAGAGCGCGCTGTGATGGTGCCGACTGTGGGCGGCGCATGGCTGGGGTGAAGTCCCTGAGATGATCTCAGGGCAGTCAGGCTTGATAATCACAGCGATACCTGCTCCGCCGCCCCTCTCTCATGCCCTCCCTCCTCCCTCCCCGACCTGGCAGCCTCTACCATGCACGCGCTGACCTCGACAGCACCTCCCTGCACGACCTGGTACACTGCCAGCTGGAAATGGTGGCGCAGGGTGAGGGCGACCTCATGGTGCAGACGCGGTGGGCACTGCAGCTGCAGCAGCTGCTGCGCACGCACCGCAGCAAGCTGAGCATCGAGGTGCCCTGGCGCCCCTGGTACCTCATGCTGCGCCGCACGGTACTGCGCGACGACCTGGAGTACGAGGGTGGGTCATGGCGACGGGGCGGAGCTGGAACTAGGGGATGGGTCAAGGAGGGGGTTTGAGGCGGGCACGACGCGAGAGACTGAAGCGGTGCTTGGTGGGCTACTTCTGTGTTACGGCATGGAGGCCATACCTGTACTTGTCGACAGAGGTGTTGAGTCCACCAGTCTCGCCCGGCGAGCGACGCGCTTCTGCGCCACTCATGGTCAAGGCTGGGTCCGGTTTGGCATCCATGTTGACCATTGGCGCCCCGACATCCCTGCACCCCCCCAAAACGCATGCCCAAACCCCCCTCCCTCCATTTCGCAGGGGGCGCGCTGTCAGAGGCGCGGCGCCAGACCCTGGCCCGCCTCATCCACCGCCTGCGGCGCCACTTCCCCCGGGGCGCGGCCGCCGAGATCTGGGATGAGTTCAAGACGGCGCTGCGGGACGTGCAGCGTGTCGATGGCTTTGAGGTGAATGTTTTGGGGGAGAGGGAGGGAGGTGGTTGGGAAGGTGAACGAGCACGCCTGCGTTGAGCAGCCGACAGGAAGCACTATCATGGTCGAGAAGCCTTGGACTCGCATGCTGGGCGTGCGCCGAGGCCTCACACCCATCTCCCAGACCATCTGCCCCGCCTCGCTCACCATTGCTTACCCCCCCACACCCACACCCATGCCCCCCCCAGGCCCTGGGCTGGCTGACCATGCTGCTGCCGACCACGGCGCTCAAGGCCGGCGACGGCGACTGGGGCGCCTGGGCGGAGGAGTGGGTCGCTCTCTGGCGCGCCGTGCCCCACTGCTCCTACTGGGACGCGCTGTGGGGCGCGCTCTTCGCGCGCCTAGCCTCCCACGACGCCTTCGGTGGGTGCCGGTCGGGGGGCTGACGGGCGTGTGTGCTCACATGGCGGGGTGCATCCCAAGCCTGGGGGTGGAGGAGGTCCGGCACCAGGCACCAAGTGGCCTGGACCGTTTGGTGTGGTCCGCCCCGAGGGCTTTTCCTGTGCTGCCGGTTCGTCCTTTGCGTGAGGGGCCTGTCTGGGACGCGGCGTCGTCCTCTCATTGCCCCAGGCTCCGACGAGTCCTCTCACCCAGGCACACCACCACCGCCCCCCTCCAGGCCTGATCGACTGGCACCGCCACCTGCCCGAGCTGTATACCCATTTTCTGTGGGCCTTCCGCGTCCCCGTGGGCACCTCCTTCGCCGACCCCCCCTTCTCCTTCGACTGCCCCAAGCACTGTCAGGTGCTGTTCGCCAACGAGCTGGCCTCCCGCAGCGAGTGCGCCGCCCACGCCGCCATCTACATGCTGGGGCACGGTGGCGGCCCCCCCGGCGCCGACTCCGCGCTGGCCCACCTGGAGGGCCTGGTGGGCCTGCTGGAGCAGTACTACCACCCCTCCAACGGCGGGCGCTGGAACTCGGGCCTGGCCCACCTGTTCAAGACGCTGGCCTCCGCCTTCGGCGCGCGGCTGCTGGCCGAGAGCAACGCCGCGCGGCGCACCGCGGAGCGCGCACGTGGCCCGCGCGGCGCCTCCGCCCCGCCCGACGCACCAGCGGGGGACGCGGAGGCGGAGGTGGACCCGGGCGGCGCAGCCGCGGAGGAGGACGCCAGCGTGGACGGCGACGACGCCAGCGAGGCCAGTGAGGCCAGCGACGACGACGTGCCGGCCTCGGGTTCGGACAGTTCGGGCGAGGACGACCTGCTGCCAGTGCCGCCGGGCGGGCGGCGCCGCGCGCCGCTCACCGACGTGGTAGTCGAGCGGGTTGTGGGGGCTTTGCTGAGGCTGGCCTCCAAGGCCCAGTTCAGCAAGGTAGGCTTTACATTTGGTTTGGGGGGGTGGGAGGGGGAAGGGATGGGGGAATGGACCATGTGAGGGAGAAGAGGATCGGGAGGGGGGTAGTGACAGATGGAAGGCCTCCTTCCGGGTGACCAATGCCTGCCTTACGGGAGCTTGGCTGACCGTCCCGAGCATGATTCTCCATGCGATGCTGTGGCTCTCGCACATGGGGCGAGTCCTTGCCCGAAAACCAAGGCACGTCCTGCCCAGCCTGCATGAAACCCCCCCCCCCCACACACACACACACCTCAAAACCCAACAGGACAAGGAGCTTCGGCGCAGCGCCACGCGCATCCTAGGCCTGCTGGCGGAGGTGTCGCCGCGCGCGGTGCTGCCCGGCGTGCACGCGCACTTTGTGGCGGCGCTGGAGACGGTGACCAGCACCAGCGTGCTGGCCAGCGCCATCCAGACGCTGAGCCTCTGCGTGCGCCCGCTGCTCGTCGCCGGGCTGGTCCTGCCTCCCGAGGACGGCGGCGGCGGGGTTGAGGTCGCTGTGGGCATGAACGGGGATGGTGAGGTACCAGGGGGCGCCGACGCCGCGCGGGCCACCGCCGGCGCGTCACTGGCCGCCGCGCTGATGGCCACCGTGCCGGGCATCGACGCCAACGACCCGCCCAAGAGCCTCGCCGTCTTCAGGTTCTATGCCATCGTGCTTTCCTCCCTGGCCCAGCTTCCGGTATGGCGAGGAGGTGTCTGTGTGAGGAGAACAAACCCAGTCTTGACGACAGGGTCTGCTTCATGACCGAGCTGCCGCACTCCTCGACCGCCACTGCCGGCTACATTTGATGCCGGTCTCAAGTCCCCCCCTCAATGCACCCTTTCCAGGAGGTGGCCACCCCAGGCTTCCCGCTGGAGACCGAGATCTGGGTGGAGGAGCTGCTGTCCCACGTCTTTGCCGTCATCTCCAACCTGGACGCGCCTGAGCACAGGGGTGCGTCGGAGGGTGACAGGAGGGAGGGTTGCAGGGGCTGGGTGAGAGCGCTGCTGCTGCGAGGGGCCGGGGCGGCTGTGTGTGAGTGCCTGACTGGTCGTGCGCCGACGATTGATTGCGACATGGAACGCCTGGTAGGGTAGTGCATGCCGCAGTGCGCGATCCATGGTGGTGCACTGGGTGGCCACAGCAACTCCCTTCTCCCATCCATCCACAACCCTCCCAACCACAACCCACCCCTCATCCCAACCCAGACGAGCACCAAGCTGAGGGGCTGGGGTCTGGGGAGGGAGAGGAGACCTTCCTGCTTGACGGCAACTCGATGTTCCGCCCGCTCATGGAGCTGCTCTTCTCCCGCCTGCCCCCTGGCCTGCGCCGGCACGCCATCCAGCGCGTGGGGCGCTTCCTGCTGGAGACCACGCTGAGCTCGGTGATGGTGGAGGCCGCGGTGCTGTGCAACGCCGTGGCCTGGGCCGACCCGCGGCTGGCGGGGGAGCTGGTGCTGGCGCCCACGCTGCATCTGCTGCGCGCCGACGCCGAGGCGGCGGCCGCCGCGCCCCGCCGCGCCGGCGCGCCGCGCCTCTCGAAGGCCCAGGAGGCGGTGCTGGCCTGGCGCATCAACCTTGCCTCCAGCCTGGTCATGTACGCGGGCTGCGCGGCGGTGTCCCAGAAGGTGGAGGTGCTGGGCGCGCTGCGCGCGCTGGCCGCGCTGCCCGCGCTGCCTGTGGCCGAGGCGCTGCAGGGACTGCTCTCCTCCCTGCTCCTGGGCCTGGTGCAGGCCTACCCGCTGGGCGGGTTCGACCCCGCGCCCGCCCCCCGCCGCCTGGCCCTGCCCGGCAGCGGCGTGGAGCTGGAGGCCTTCGTGGAGCTGCGCGGCGGCGGCGGCGAGCGCCCGCGCTGGCACGCGCCGGACGCCGCGGAGCTGGCGCTGGCGCGGGAGGTGCTGGACGCGCACCTGGCCGCGCCGCTGGCGCGCCTGGGCGCCATGCTGGACGCGGGAGACTTTGCGGCGGCCTGCACGGCCGAGGCCGGCGCGCGCGGAGGGCGCGAGGCCCTGCGCGCCCTGCTCTGGCAGCTCCAGGGCTGCCTGGCGGGGGTGTCGGTGTGCCTGGCCCCGCTGGCCGCGGCGCAGGCGGCCGGGGCGGCGGGGGAGGCCGCCTCCCCGGCCGTCAGCCTGGTGGGGGAGCTGGGCGCCGCGGTCGGCTCGGCGCGCGAGCGCGAGGAGGGCGCGGCCGTCGTGCTGCGCGCGCTGCGCGCCGCCGACGCCGCCGATCCGGACACCCTCTACCTCCTGCTCACCGTCGCCGACAGCTTCATGGCGGGTACGGACGGGAGTGTCGTTCCTTGCAAGGGGCGGGATGGGACCGATGCGTCGCCGGGTGGGCGATGGCGTACAGGCAGGCCGCGGCGTCCCCGGGACCATCCCGCGCCACCCATCCCCCCCAACCCCCCCGCAGCCGGGAGCGCGGAGTACTCGGACTCGCTGGACCACGCCTCCTCCTGGGCGGCGGACGAGAAGTGGGTGTCGGAGAAGCCGCTGGCGGGGCGGCTGTACGCCGGCGCGGGGCTGTGGGACCCGCGCCGGCGCTGGTGTCGGCGCCGCCCGCGCTGGCTGGTGGCCGAGAAGACGTTCCTGAGCCTGCGCTGGCGCGCGTCGCAGGCGGCCTACCGCGGCGCCGCCACCGCCGCCGCCCCCGCGCCGACGCTGCGCCAGGTGCCGGCGCCCTGCCTCGACTACGCCGCGCTGCTGGTGCACCACGCGCTGCACGGCTACTCCAGCACCCGCATCCTGGCCATGGAGCGCGCGGAGCGCGC
>NW_011934215.1:254867-265893 GCF_000733215.1 Auxenochlorella protothecoides
CACCCTGCATGCCCTCATAGCAGCGCTGCAGGCCTCGGGTGAGGGCTGGAGGGAGGGAGGGGGCATCAGGGTACGGTGGGGAGGGAATCGCACGGCGCTGGATCCTGACCGCGTCAAGCCCTGATGCAACAAACGCATGCACCGACGGACCCGAGCAAGCCTCCTCAACCCCACGCCCGATCTCGTGGCGGACATGAGGGTTCGTGCCTGCGCCGTACCTTCCGCAGCCCCCCCCGGACCCTGCAGTGACGATGCATCGCCGCCAACACCCTCCTCCCCCCCCCTTCTCATCGCAGCGGTGCACACCGGGGCGGGGGCGCAGACGGAGCTCCTGGGGGCGGCGGTCACCCTGAGCTTCCGCTTCGTCAAGCCGGTGAACCACGACCCGGACACGGTGAGGGAGAGGGAACCAGGGGCATGGGGTGCCCGGCCTGGGCGTCCACGGGTGGGCACACCGCGCAGGGGCTCACGCGGTGCTGAGGGGCCCCTGGCAGCCTGCAAGGCACCCTGGCAGGAAGTGCAGGGGGGAAAGGCGCCCAAATCGTGCCCCCATCTTCACTCCGTGGGACTCTCACCAGACAGGAGCGACCCCCACCGTCCAACCTCCCAGGTGTCGGCCCTGGTGCGCGACCTGCTGCGGACTCTGAGTGGCACCTCCACGCCTGCGGTACCGTGGAGATACCGCCTCCTGGCCGCCGCGTTCACTTGCTTGTTGCTCAAGACGGCCTCGCCAGATGACACGGCGGCCATCGCCACCACGTTTGCAGGTGCGAGTGCCTTGTTCTAGAAATCAACATTCCCATGGCTGGCCTTCGCGTGTCTGAAGGTCGGCGCCCTCTACCCCACCTCCCCA
Source organism: Auxenochlorella protothecoides (assembly GCF_000733215.1). Classification (NCBI taxonomy): domain Eukaryota; kingdom Viridiplantae; phylum Chlorophyta; class Trebouxiophyceae; order Chlorellales; family Chlorellaceae; genus Auxenochlorella; species Auxenochlorella protothecoides. Next base: position 255,721 of record NW_011934215.1, read on the forward strand.
CCCTCCCAAACCCCACCAGGCCTGCTGACCAGCGACCTGCTGCTGCTGCGCCAGGTGGCGCTGGCGGCCACGCTGAAGCTCCTGCTGCCGGCGTGGCGCCCCGACGCCGCGCGCCCGGTCACGCCCGCCGAGGCGGCCGCCGCGGCCGCCGTGCGCGGTGCCATGGAGCGCGGCGCCCCCGCCGCGCTGTTCGCGTGCCTGGCCGGCAACCACGCCAACCTGACGGGGGCGGGGGATGGGGATGGCACCGGCTCCGGCCCGGGGCCCATGCTAGGCAGCACCGACGAGATTGTGGCGAAGCTGGCGGTCTCTTCTGTGCTCCGCTTCTCCGTCTGGCCATGCGGCCGTGAGGCCGTGGCTGCCGTCCAGGATGGCACCTTCAAGCCGGAGCACGCCGCACTGGTGCAGGCCCTGGCGCTCACCGCTCCGGCGGTTCTGGGGCCGGGCCTTCGCGCCGCGGTGCTGGAGGCCCTGGCGCGACCGCAGGACGTCGACCGGCCGGCCACCGCCGCGGCGGGCGAGTGCCTGGCGGGGCTGGTGGCTTCGGGCGTCCCCTTCGAGGACGGTGAGGGGAAAGGGGAGGTTTGGGAGGGTTGTGGGGGAAAATAGGGAATTGCTAAAGGGTGGGGGGGGGCCCTCCCCGGTACGCACCAGATTGTGACGACTTGGGAGCGCCGAGCATCTGGCAACACAGCCGCAGTCGACCCGCCTCATAATTTGGTCATGCTTTTGGCCTGAGTGCGCCAGAACAGGCCCAGCTTGACCAACCGCCGATCGGCTGGCCCGGACCAGGCACTGGCCCCCACCCCAAACCTCCCGTCCCAACTCGATGCACAGGGTCCTGGGACGAATGGGTGGGCCCCGCCTTGCAAGAAGCCCTGGCCTCGGCGCCGCTGGAGCAGACCTCCGCCTGGGCCAGCGGGACGCTGCGGTACGCCGCCTACGAGCTGGCGACGGCGGGAAAGCACGGCGCACTGGCGCAGCTGTGCGCGCTGGTGGCCGGCCCTGCCCACCCGGGTGAGTGCTTGTGGGTGTGAAATTGTATTTGGGTGGTTGGAGGGCCAAACGTGCGTGAGACGGGTGCGCCCCTGTTGCGGCACCCTTGTCAAGACGGTGCGAGATGTGCATGCGGCGAACCAGCCCATGATCTCAGCATGTGACATGCGCTGACCCTCACCCCACGCACGATCCCCCTGTGCAGGCGCGGGGTCGGGCGCGCAGTACCGCCGGCTTAAGTACCTGAACTACCTCCTGACGGAGATTATCACGGTGCTGGGCAACCGCTCCCACCCCGCCTTCCTCTGCAGCCTGTGGGTGAGTCGGCCATCAAGAGGGAGGAGGATTTGATAGGGCAGGGGGGGGACGGTAAGACTTGGTTGCAGGCACTGAGCCATGGGCATCACTGCCATTTCCCCACCAGAGCTCCCCCAGTTCTGTCGGTGTGCCCCAAAGTGGGCACGTCGCAGGCATGCAGCACGATTGATTTAGCTTTCAGATGCCAGCCACGCCCCTCCATTACGCAGGACTCGCTGCTGAGGGAGGTCCCCGAACTCGTTTCCCACCCGGGCCAGATGGTGAGGGTGGAGGCGGCGCGCCTGGGCGCGCTGCTCACCGCATCCGTGCTAGACCAGGCAGAGGTGGCGCGCCTGGACACGCGGGCAGGCGAGGCGCCGGCCGCGCCGCGCGCCAACGGCAGCTGCCGCTTGACCCTGGAGCCCCTGGTGGTGGCGTGCCTGGACGACCTCGTGACACAGGTGCGCGCGGGGAGGAAAGGAGGGCCAGGATATTCACGGCATGGTGTCCATGAAAAGGACCTGTTTGAGAGGAGAGCATGGGGGGAGCAGAAGAGCCCAGAGCAGCGCATGGGTGCGGGCATGAGCTCGCTGCCGGTCACCCTTCGCCAGTGTGCGTGCGTGTGTGGGAGGGTGCGCTCGCTTCCCCACAGCCGCCCGCCGCGCCCTCCTCCTCCACCCATGACATCCACCTTGTTCTTCGCACCCACACACACAGTTTGACGCCTCGGTGGGCATCATGTTTGCGGTGGCGCGGGACGCCCCCGTGCAGCAGCAGCCCGGCACGCCCACGCCCTCCCAGGCGACGGGGGAGGACGGTATGGACTTTGAGGCCGCGGGCGCAGAGGACGACGCGAGCCTGGCCTCGCTCAGCCCGCCACCTCACGCCGGGCCGGGCCTGACGCCGTCGGAGCTGGGCGCGGCGGCGGGCAGCGCCGGCGACAACCTCGACCCCGAGGTGGAGCCCAGCCCGGGGAGCGCGGTGCTCATGCAGCACGAGGGTGCCGAGGGCCTGGAGGCCTCGCCCTCGGCCCTCAGCCTGGCACGCGCGCCGCTGGGAAAGGAGAGCGCGTCGCCCAGGTTTCAACAAGGCGAGAGGTTCTGGAGGGGGCTCTCTCGGTGGATGAGGGGTTTGGGAGGGTGGGTGGCATGTTTCTGTCGTGCAGGCTGCCCTGGGGTGCCTGCTCTCGTAATGCATGATGAGAGGGAAGGGCTTTGAAGAAGGAGGGGAGGTAGGCACCTGCCAGTAGACATCATGGACTACCTCGGCAGGCGCCGAGCGTGGAGATGGGAGTCCGCCTGGGAACTTTGACCGTACCCATCCCCCCGACACACCTGCCACCAAGTCCGGCCCCGACATCATCGCCTTTCCCTCAACACCCAATATTCCCAACCCCTCGCAGCCCTGACCCGCGTCGCATACTGCGTGGAGTTTGTGGCGCAGGCCATTCAGGGGGGCGAGGGCACGGTGCTCCTGCCCTGGCTGGTGCGCCTGCTGCCGGGCATGCTCAAGATCCAGCGCCTCATCCCCAGCGAGCTCCAGGCGGTGTCCATGGCGGCGCGCAAGGCCGTGTCCCTGCTCAAGTACCTGCCCCTGATGCACCCGGCGCTGGTGAAGAGCGTGCTCGCCACCCTGGTCCAGGTGCGTCGGGGGGGTGGGTTTGGGTGTAGGGTCATGGCGATGCCGGATCAGCGCCCAGGTTGGGCCATGGGCATCACCAAATGGTCTCGCACTGTCCCGCCCGTGATCCCGCGTCGCGACTATTCCCAGCGAGATCCCAGTCCCAGAGCTTTAGACACAGCCTTCTCAGCCAGCCCCCATACATTCTGATGTACACCTCCAGAGTTCCCCCTTTCCTTCCCTTCCTTAGGCCTGTGGCGCTGAGCTGTGGCCCGAGCGTGCGTCGGCCCTGGTGTACCTGCAGTACTTCTGGTTCCGCCACGTCTTCCTGCTGGGCACCGCCGGCACCGCCGCGCTCGTGACCGCCGTGGTCGAACGCCTTTCAGATGCCAAGCTGGAAGTCAGGGACCTTGCGGCCGCCACGCTGTCGGGTACGTCGAGGGCGGAAAGGGAGGGGGCGCTGGGCTGGGAGGAGGAGGGGGGGGGGGGGGGAGGACTGACGCTCGGCGAGGCACCGGCGAGGCACCGGTGTGGCCCCGGCCCAGGTCTGTCAGCGGGCCTGGAGTCGTCGCCACTGCGCAGCTGTTTGTCAGGATACGCTCGCGCTCCTCCACCCCTCGATCATCCTCCCGCCCGCCGTGACAGGCCTGCTCAAGGGCATGGAGGAGTCCAAGACGGCGTCCCTGCGCGCCGCTTTCCTGGCCGACGTCGAGCGCCTGCTGCCCGCCAAGCGCGGCCGGAAGCGGATGGTGCCCGGGCCCCTGCCGCCGCTGCCGGGGACGGCGGCAGCGGCTCCGGGCCCTAGCCTGGCCCGGCGACACGCGGCGGTGCAGGGCCTGCGCGCGTTTGTCCTTTCCAGCCCCTACGACGTCCCCGCCTGGCTGCCCGGGGTGCTCATGGCCCTCGTGCGGCTGGCCGGCGAGCCCGCGCCCATCAGGCGCGTTTTTACCACCGAGGGGTCGCACTGCCTTGGTCCCTGATGGTTGTTTGGGGGGATTGAGTGGGTCCAGGGAGCGTATTGGGACCTTTTGCGGACCCTGCACCGATCGTGGAGGGGTGGGCAGACATGATTTGCTACAAACAGGTTGCCCAGCAGGCCATGCCATGTGGAGGCTGCTGTCCACGCACTCCGTGACCCCACCGACGCAAGCTCATCCCCCATTCGGTGCACCAACAGGGTGACGGTGACGAAGACGCTCGCCGAGTTCCGCAGGACGCATGAGGTGCGCCGGGATAATGTGTGTGAGAGGGGGGCTCATGGGGGGCATGACCGCGTGCATTGGACGGCGCCTGCGCCTTTGGTGCCCCTGTTTCCATTCTCGCCGCCTTGTATGCTCAACCACACACACACACCGCATCGCAGGAGGCGGGCCTGAGCGAGGTGCGGGACCAGCTGACGTCCGAGCAGTGGGAGGCGATACGCGACGTTGCCCACCCCGCTCCCTACTTTGTCTAGTCCCCCTGTTGTGTTGCTGCTGCGAAAGATGATGGGGAGTCAGCCTTACATGAGGAATCAAGGGAACCGGGTAGTGGCACACACATGGATACTATCGTCAGGTCAGTGGGGCAGGGGTCAGGGGCATCGTTTCCCTGGTCAGTGTGAGGCAGGCTTCACGACAGCCTTCTTGGGTGCAGCCGGCTTGGCCTTCTTCACTCCAGCCTTCTTTGCAGACAGGGCCTTGGGTGCAGACGTCTTGGCCGCCGCATCCACGGCAGGCTTGATCTTCCTCGCAGCTGCCGTCTTCAGCTTCTCGCCGGCTGCCCCGGCCTGCTGGGCCGCAGACTTCGCTGCGCCTGCCACCGCATTTCCCGTCGTCTTCGCAGCTTTGATCACTGCAGGCGTGGCCTTCGCGGCAGCCTTGTTGACTACAGGCTTGGCCTTCTTGACCGCTGCGTCCACAATAGGCTTGGCGTCCTTGATGGCCTTGTCGACAGCAGGCTTGGCCTTCTTAACAGCCTTGTCTGCTGCAGGCTTGGCCTTCTTGATGGCCTTGTTGACAGCAGGCTTGGCCTTCTTCACAGCCTTTTCCGCAGCAGGTTTAGCACTTTTCAAAGCCTTGTCGATAGCAGGCTTGCCCTTTTTCTGCGCGGCCTTGGCCACATCCGTCACTGCCTCCTTGACCTCTGCTGCGGCAGGCTTCACTTCGTCAGCCACAGTGGCAGCAGCCTTCTTGATGCGAGGCTTTGCTGCTTTGGCTGTCTTGCTAGCATTTGTCTGTTGATGGAGCAAGAGAAAGGGATCAGCTGGACTATGCAGGGGGAATTGAGTTGAGAGTACAGCAACAGACCCATTCGGTGAGTCTTGAGGGACCATAGCAATCATTCACATGGAAAAGACAACACATTGTTATTGTTTGGTCCCATGTTCACCTGGACCTTAGCAGAGGCTGATTTGGCGGCCTTCTTCAGATCTGTGGCCTTGGTTCGCTTCTTCTTTAAGGATGGGTTCTGCGAGGATAATTGCGGAATCCGTTGTTACCATGGAACGAAAAGGGAGTGGTCAGTCTCATCAACCCCAAGTCCAATATGTATACGATAATCCTAACCTTCTTCCCCGGGGTAGGTCCTTGCAGCTTCCTGGCGGTCTGTGCGAGCTTGAAGGATGCCTTGTTGCGCACCAGGACCCCCTGCTCCGACAACTGCTTGATGGCACGGGACACAGACTTCTCCCAGGTGCCCGTCAGGCTGGTGTTCTCATCCGCAACTTTCTTACGGATAGCGTACAGGGAGGAGCCGGAGCGCTCCTTCAATCCCCGCACCGCGTTGAGCACGAGGTCTCGAAACGGAGCGTGCGTAGGGGCGGTGCGAACGCTTGCTTTGGAGGATTCCGGCATCCTGAAAGGGGGTCTGACCTTGACTGCGATTTCGAGTTTAAACTTTGGCGCCCGTCCTCCCTTCTTGTTACTTTTCGTGACGCGCGGGCCTCGTGTGTGGGGCGGATCCTCGGCGCTGCGCGCTTTCCATTTCGATCCTGCTCATGCCCCTTACTTCTCCTCTCACAGAGGGGATCCAACAGGTGGGCACGAAATAGGATGCAAAAAACCTCCATACGAGAGTTCTTTCTCAATCAAGGTGCTTGTGGTGAAGGGAGTGCTCGTGGATCCCACACAATGGTCTGTAAACCTACGTGGCCTGTATTCAGTGGTAAATCCCAGGCAGCCATGCGAGTGTTTGCCGATCACTCCCAATTCTGATTGATTGTGGAACCCCAAAACGGTCCCCCGAACCAGTCAAAATTCAAGTATAGAACAATGTTGCGTCAGATCTGGACAGCATGGCTGCCGGGACGAGTAGCAATTCTTGTAAAACTATGACTGCCCCAGGATTCTGCATGATGTTGAAGACTTTGGACAAACTGTCCCCGAGCCCACCGGTACAGAACTTTCGCAGGTTCACACGAGCACTTGATAGTCTTGAAGTTCCAATCACAGGTCTCGCAGTGCTATCAACTTCCACCTGCTCATGTCAATCGATCATTTATGATATGCATACCGAAGGACAAATCTTTTGGATCCTGCTCCTCCCGCCATCCGCTCAGCATCTCGGAGTTGTGGTGGAGTTTCGCACCAAAGTTAGGGCGATAAACGCATGCCAGAGCACATTCAACGTGTGAACAATACAGAATAGCTTGTAATGGAGAACAATATCGTCGTGCATAGCTTCTTCTGAAGACAGCAAGCTGCATGGGCTGCACTCCCGGTCATCGCGCATGAGCGTCCTCCATGATTGACAGAGCGGAACATGACCCCGGCACAGCCAGTGGATACATGATGCACGCTTGATAATGAGTCCTCTATGTGTCCATGCCGGGCGGGAGACGCTTCCACCATGGCCAGAAAAAGGGTCGTGTGCAGGGCGTGCTTGGGGTCGTCATGTTTGCCGAGCTCTCCCGCTCATCGCAGAACACAGCCGACTCATAGGTATTTGGAGCTTACTGTGTGGTGTTTAGGCTCTCCAGGATCGTATTAGGGGCCCAGATGTGCGTAGCCTGCAGGTTTTAGGATCCCATGCTCCCTGTCTTGGCATGGTGTAAGGGAGATGACGAGCCACCAGCGCCCTCATCTCAACTGCCACCCGCAGCGCAAGTCAGCGAGGTCTCCACTGAGACGATGCAGCATGCCAAGCACTCCGTCAACGTCATCCTCGGCTCCATGGCGACGCTGATCACGGCCGCAGCCGCTGCCGGGGTGGGTGGCACGATCGCCCTCAACTCCAAGCCACGAATGCTGGCTGAGAGGCGGGAGGAGAGGAGAGGCGGAGGACATGTTAAGGTGTGTGAGGCAAGGTGGGGAGGAGTGCAAGGTCTCCCTCGCGCTCGGCCATTCGCACCAATTGTGTTGGCTGAGCTTCACCGCTTTCAACCTCTTTGTGTCCTCATTCCATGCATACAGTTCCCAGAGCTACTGTATGGAGTGGATGTCAGCGACAGCCGGCTGCTCAACAGACCCAGGTTCCAAGCAGCTGCAGAGCTTGCGGCAGAAGCCCATGCCGGACAGGTGGATGTGCACCCTGCGTGTGGGTTTGGCAATTGGCATCGGTGCTGGATGGGAATGTCACTCACTGTGGTGCCAGGTGTGGGGTCGGCTGGAAGATGAGCTGCCCTGTTTTGCTGCAACGATCGCCGCAGGTGCGCAAGACTCGAGAACCCTACATCACCCACTGCATCGAGACGGCCCGCATCATGGAGGCATTGCTCTGCCCCTCCGAGCCAGATGCCAGGTGAGAGTGTGGAGGGGCCAACTGTATCGATTCACTGTCATGTTTGTGTGGCTGTCCGGCCTGCTGCGGCGCGGATGCTGTCGTCCCTGGCGTGAGCGAGTCTGCCAGCTGTGTTGCACGATCATCACTCCCAGCACTCGGTGCCCGGCCCTACCCCTCCCACAGAGCTGAGGATGGTGTGGCGGCAGCGGTGCTCCATGACGTCATCGATGACACATCTATGACCCTGAGCGATATTCAGGGGGTCGCGGGGCCGAAAGTGGGTGGCGGTGGTGGTGCATGCAGGGCGGTGGGCGAGCTGTGCCCCTGACGTCGATCGACGGCTCCCGAAAAGGCTGGCACACCCATCCCTCCTGCCACACCGCCAGGTCGCCTCCATTGTCAGCATGGTGAGCCAGCTCAGCGCCACACACCAACTTGTCCGTCGGCGACTACGGCTGTCGGTGAGCTGCCCGGAGGATGGGCAGCTGGTGGCATGCCTGGGCATGGGGCCTTGCAGCCAGGGAAAATTGTTGCGTGCATTTGTCATTTGGGACGGGAGGGGGCTCCAGCCGGTTGCTGGCACCCCAGTCTGGCCTGCCTTTCATACCAGGCGCATCTCCTACGAGGGGCATACACCTCCCCCCCCCCCCCTTCCCCCTTCCCCAGGCCAAGGCCGCCAGCTACGAGGAGAGCGCGGCGCTCCGGCGAATGATCTTGACCATGGTGGCAGAGCCCCTGGTCATCCTGGTCAAGCTGTCCGACCGGCTGCACAACATGCGCACCGTGTGAGTTGCTGGCTGGCCTGGGCGGTTTGGTGGGCAGGGCAGGCTCGCGCCTGCCGATGCTATCATCGGTGCTCACACAGCTGGCCTGTGACGTTGTCTGTGCAGACTCTGATCCTTGCCCTCATCCATCACATCCAGGTACGCCCTGTCGCCCGACAAGCAGCGCGCCGTCGCTCAGGAAACGCTGCGAGTCTGGTGCACCCTGGCCGAGCGTTTGGGCCTGTTTGCCATCAAGGTGTGTGAGCGTCGCGAGCGGCACCAACTCACCAGGCGGGCCTGGTGCTGCGCTTCGTGATTGCCAAGCCTGGCATGAACCGGGAGCAAGGCTTCCGGGGCCCCACTCACACGCACCTGTACCCTGTCGACCCTCCTTTCAGGGCGAGCTGGAGGACCTCTGCTTTGCTGTGCTCCAGCCCCTGGACTTTTCAGCGGTCCAGGAAAGCCTGGGGGCTGCCTGGGCCCCGCTGGATGCCCGCCGCGACGCCTTGAGCCCCGACCAGGTGGGCGGGAGGCGTGAGGGGGGCTGATGTGCAGCCCGAGGATCTCCCCACCTGCATCCTCGCCCCTCCTGGGGTCCCCCAAGGTCTGGCAGCTGACTCGTCAGATCGCACGCCGCCCCTGCCAGTCCCCATCCTGGCTGGCTCTGAGCGCATCCCAGCGCCCCTCGATCCAACGCAGGACCCGTCTCAGACCAGGCGGCGGCCCGTAGCCGGAACACGCACGCCCAGCCCCATGCCCTGGCTGAGCCCAACACAGCGACAGGTGGGCACGTGGTGCTGAGGCGACCCAGCTGCTGTCTGCATGCCTCAGAGGGTGGTCGGTGCCTGCAGGCCGGGGTGTGTTCGTGCAGGTCCACGCCAAACGCCTGCCTGCTGCCTCATGCCTCATTCCCGACCTTCCTCAGACCATGTCCCGGATCGAGAGCGTGCTGCCATTCGATGCCTCCACGCTCAACATGAGCTGCTTGCAGCAGAGGCCAGGGTGCGTGGGTTGTTAGTTTTGTTTTCTTGATTGAGAGGCGGAAAGTGCAGTGCACTGTGACGCCAGGCAAACTAATCATTGGGATTCCGTTCCTCCTGGGTGCTGTTCAGCGAGCACAAGATGGTCTCGAGTGAAGGAACGATCAGCCATCCCTCCAGCACCTCCCTCGTCATGCCCTTCCCTCCCCCTGGCTCTTCTGGTATCTACACAGGGTGGGCCACGCTCTGGAGGTCCTGCAGGCCTGTGCCCGGCAGGTCCTGCAGGAGATGGAGACCGAGGGCACAGCCCTGGGCCTGGAGGTGGTCGTGGAGGTGAGGCCACGCCCCTATCGGGATTCCAGGGCAAGGGGTCCATTGCGGTCCCCTGCTTCGCAGTGCATTCCCAAGCAGGAGAAGGCTGTGACTGTGGAGCTTTGTTGCCCGCGCTCAGATACTTTCGGCCCTGAGCTCAGCGCCCTCCCCCTCCCCCCTGATATCCCAATGCAGGGCCGAGTGAAGAGCCTGTACTCTACTTACAAGAAGATGGTGCGGAAGGGGGTCCCCCTCGAGCAGGTACTGGACGCCCGGGCACTGCGCCTCATCGTGGACGACATGGAGGGCAGGTGGGGCAGCTTTGGAGGTCAGGCACCCTGGAATGGCTTCATGAGGATCTGTCTGTGTCGTTGACGGCAGGGACCGGCGCCAGGCTTGGTGGCATGCCTGCAGTGGCCCTCATCCTTGAGGGCAACCCTCCCATCCTGGCCGCCTGAATCCACTCAGCGCCCAGACCCTCGTCCCTCCCCTCCCCCACACCC
>NW_011934215.1:266744-274446 GCF_000733215.1 Auxenochlorella protothecoides
GCCGGTGCCAGTGGCGGGGAGAATAGAATGTGCAAGGAGCGTGCCGGCTTGAGGCTGAATGCATCCCCCAAACTTCTCCAGCTTCAATCTCGGCGTCCATGGTGCAAGAGGTCCCTTGCCCCGCTGGAGCCACAATTATACAGCGCACCTCCCTCATCCTCCAAACGCACAGGTCAGCAGGGCGGAGCGGCTGCTGTTTGCGCCGGCCATCGACTGCGGGCCCCTGCCGCTGGAGATTGGGGGCATCACCTTTCCTCTTCTCAACCCCAACAAACCCTCAGCCGTCGGGGTACCAGTCCCTCCACACGGCGGTGCGGGGTCCGGAGGGCGTGGCCATGGAGGTCCAGATCCGGACGTCCACCATGCACAGCCAGGCGGAGTACGGTGAGACCCCTGGACGGGAGGGAGGGCCGCATCCGCACCGGCAAGGGGGATTGATTCCTGCGAAGGGGGAAGAAGGGGGCCCGGCGCCACTGACGCACGCCAAACCCACAATCACAGCTCCTCCTCCACCACCACAACTCCGTCCCCATGAGCTCAGGTTCCACCGCCGCGCACTGGGTGTACAAGGAGAGCCCGTCTGCTGCGCTGAGCGCATTTTCCTGCGGCCCCTCCCCCGCCTCGCTGCGGCCGGGCCACCCCGTGCTCCAGATCGGCGGCGACGGCACGCTGCGTGACGCGGTGGTGACGGCCGTGGAGGAACCGGGCGGGATGCGGCTGCTGGTGGCGGTGTCCATCACCCGCCGCGCATTCAAGACCGACAGCGTCGTGGTCGCCAGCACGCAGGAATACAGGTGTCCCGGGGGGTGGGGGGTGAGGCTTCACCAACGAAAGGCCTGGTGGGGGTGGCACAATGGCTCAGGACGAGGCACGAGCCTTCAGCCCAACATATGATGCTAGCGATGCCAGCCCATGCCCGTCTCGCCCCGCCCCACTCCCACGCAACCAAACGCAGCCGGCTACTACGGCGAGTCGAGCGCCGCGGTTTCTTCGCCCCGGGCCACGGCGACCTCCAGATCAAGCTGGAACGCTACTCACTGTGCTCAGGTGGGGCAAGGGGGGATGGGGGATCTGTGCTTGCGTTAAGCAGGGGGTGGGGCTTGTGTGTTGCACCCTCCGGGGGGATGGAAAGTGTCCAGGAGCAGGCAGGGTCCAGTCGTGACTTGGATCAAGCCTGCCTTGGCAATACATCTCAGCTGACGCTGGTGCCGTGCTGACCCCCCCCCCCACCCTCAGTGACCATGCCCATCACTCTTCCTCATTCTCACCCCATGCTCCACACCAGACGGCAAGTACCACTGCCTGGACCGCTACGGGCACAAGCTCTCCAGCACGATTGTTCCCCTACACTGGAAGGGGCCGCTGCCGGGGACAGCCTACCTCCCTCCTGCTGAGGTGGGCGAGGCCTCGAGCAATCCTGGCGAGACGACATCCGGACCAGAGGCGATTCCCTCCAAGCCCGTGCTGGTGGAGGGTGGGGAGGCGGCGGACACCGCCTTTGTTGCCAGCAGGGTGAGCTGACCGGGGGGTGAAACTGATTTAGGACGGCGGGATGACATCTGCACATGTGCGAAGCGGGGACTGCAGGGTAGGAGTCCAGCGCCTGCCGGATGGGCTCCTCGGAGCAGTCCGTGCTAGGGTACTCCAAGCCCTTACTGTGGGCATGCAGAGGATGGCCCTGCTGTGCAAGACCACTCACTCCAATTGATGATCCTCCTGCCAGGTGCACCTGCTGCGCTGCATGTTGGAGTGGGGCGGGGACCTATCCCGGCCCCCGGGGTCAATAGACGTGGCACCCGCCCCGGTCCAGCCGGTGGTGAACCCCATGGTCGTCATCGTGGTCTGGCCTGGGGGGGACATCCTGCACCGTCCCCGGGGAACCACAGCAGGTGGGATCTGCGTTTGGAGTGGATGGGCGCTGATCTGGTGGTGGCTGCCTGCCGGGCCAGCCGAGGCGGTTTCAGCCGGGGACAAAGTTCCACCTGCCCTCCCCCGTCCTCCCATGCCCCAGGGGAGCTGGTCGAGGAGCTGGGGATGGTGGAGGTGGAGTCTTCGCGCGGAGCGCAGGAGCAGGGCTCGCCTGCGCCCCCGGGCTTCGTCAATGTTAACAACCGGCTGATACCCGAGGATACCCCCCTGGCCGACGGTGACTACGTGGTGCTGGCCAGACAGCCCGTGAGAATCTGAATTTGGGTAAGAATGCATGCTTGCTTGGCTGACCCTGACCCAGAACCGTCTGGAGTGGATGTACACTCTCTTAAGGGTTGGGAAGTAGATCCAAGAAGGGGGCGACCCCGGCCGAGATGAAGGATCCGATCTGCCCTCACCGAATTGGGGGAGAATCCCGAAAACCCACCCTGACCCATGGAAGCTTTGCTTCGCCGTCATACCCCTCGAAACTGCTGCACTGGCTGTTGTATGTCCCAGATGCTAGAACTGGGCGTCCGAGCCTTAAGTTGGTGAGGGTACCCCAGCCCACAGCAAGGCCTCAGAAATCCAGGTCCCCATGACAGCGCGTCACACCCCCTTACCGCCCCGTGATCCAATGCGTGCGAGAGCCACCGTTTAGTTGCCCAGTCATGCGCGCCTGCCAGGTCCACTGTGCCGGTGCACCCTCGCTGGGCGGGATCGCAGCCCGGTCCCGAGGTGCGCACCGTTTCTTGGGCGCCATCCTGTTTCGTGCTGCACACCCGCGGGATCATTACAACTCCTTTTGACATCTGCAGGATGGACGCCCTCACGTCGGCCCAAGGCGCGACGATGTACAGATACCCTTCCCAGGCCCCCTCAGGGCCCATCCGCCCATGCACGAGGGCTGGGTAGGCAGGTGAGCCAGGGGAGTGCAGGACGTCGGGGCACGGAACGATCCGACTCACTAGCTCCACCGTTCGCACGCACATGCCTGCTGCAGGCACCCGCCAGACAGTTGCGCACCAGAGCACTGGATGAGTATGACGATCAGGTGGGGTTGGCGTGGGGCTTCCTGGATGCGGAGGCGCCAATCGTGGCAAATTGTATCTCTATGTCCCTTTGTTGCACCAGTAATTGAGCTGGCGGACCCGGCCTCCCATCACAGGTCTACAGCGAGAGTTGCCGGACCGGTGCGGTGTCCGAGGCCTTCCTGTGGGAGGGCCGGCTGGCGCCCCTGCTGACCTACCTACCGCCTCACGAGGCGAGTCTTGTGGGGACTGGACAGGGTGGTGGCGGCACGCACATGTTGCTGACTCACAGAATGGGCTGGCAGTGCTGTACATTCCGCTCCTTGAAACACACCTTTCACACGTGCAAGCCCCTCGCTGCGGCACAGGTGGTGAGGGTGCGAGAGGCCTTGAGCCTTGCCTACGACGCCCACGCCGGCCAGAAGCGGCGGTCGGGGGAGCCCTACATCACCCACCCGGTGGAGGTCGCTCGCATACTGGCCGAGCTGAGGATGGACCATGAGAGCCTGGTGGCGGGTACGAAGTGTTTTGGACAAGAGCGGGGAGAATGGCCTTGGGGTCCATGCTGCCAGCCTAGACTGTGCTCAAGACTGCCCGGCTTTGTCACGGGCGACGCGAGCTTTGCTCTTCATGGATCATGCCGGCCGCCCAGGTGCTCTGTGTGGAGTCATTCCGGCAAATACGCCGTCGCCCCCCCCTCCCCCCTCCGAAAGCGTTGTATGCGCCCAAGATCTGGCCCCTTTTCCTCCTTTACACCCCTTCACAGGCCTGCTGCACGATACGGTGGAGGACTGTGGGGACGTTGTGGGGCTGGACGAGATCGGGTTTCACTTCGGCCCGGGGGTACGGCGCATTGTGGAGGGCGAGACCAAGTTCAGCAAGCTGCCGACGCGGCCCGCGGAGGCAGGGGAGGGCGGGCTGGGCGCCGCGGCCGCGCTGCGCCCGCCGGGGTCGAGCGGGGGCGACTCCCGTGCAGAGGACATGCGCTTCCTCTTCCTGGCCATGACGGAGGAGGTGCGCATCATCATCGTGAAGCTGGCCGACCGCCTGCACAACATGCGCACCATGCGGAGCATGCCCGGGCCCAAGCAGACGCGCATCGCGCGCGAGACGCTGCAGGTTGGAAAGGAAGGAGGAGGGGGGGAGGTTGAGGCTGGGGTTTGGAATGGTGCAGATGGTGGGCAGGGGGGGTACGGGCTTGCGTGGGGATAGGTAGCAGGCAGCAGATCGATGTTAGCTTGAAACACATTACCTTAATCAAAGTTTATTGGCGCACCCCCAGAGAATGAGGATATAACCCCTTTCTTCTTCCTCCTTTCCTCCCTCCGCCAGGTGTTTGCCCCGCTGGCCCGCCTGCTGGGCCTGTATGCGGTGAAGGAGGAGCTGGAAGACCTGGCCTTCCGCTACGCCTGGCCGGAGCGCCACCTCTTCACCCAGCGCCTGGTGGCGCGGCTGTGGCGCGAGCAGGCCGCCACGCTGGAGGCCGCGCGCGACGAGCTGGCCTCCGCGCTGGCCGCCGACCCGCTGATCCGCGGCGCAGGGCTGGGCGTGGACGCGCGCGCGCGCTGCCGCTCGCTCTACTCCATCTGGCGTAAGATGGAGGCGGAGGAGCAGAGCGTGCACGGCGTGAACGACGTCTGCCAGCTGGTCGTGGTGCTGAGCCCTGGCCCGGGTCGCGAGGATGCAGACAGAGGGTGAGGGGGGAAAGGGGTTCGGGGAGTGTTGGGGTATGTGGGGGGAACAGAGATTGTTTGGGGGCCGGGATCCCCCGAGAGAAGAGCAGACTGGGATCCTGCATGCATGCAGGGACCTGGTTGGGAAATGTAAGATCCCTGACTCCATTGGTGGAGGATGATGGAGTGGGGATGGGGGTGCGTCAGGTGGCTGGGCCGACCCGGCCTAGAATCCCACATCAAGCGTTCCTGGGGACCCATTCTGTCTTGTTCGCCTCCACACTCCATCAGCTCATGTACCCTCTCCACACTCACCCACCCATGCAGTACCAGCGACAGCCTGATGTGCTACCATACCCTGGGCCTGGTGCACAGCATGTGGATCCCCATCCCCGGCACGTTTCGTGACTACATAGCGCAGCCCAAGATGAACAACTACCGGGCCCTGCACACCAAAGTGAGGGCCGAGAGGGGTTTGCGAGCGGGGTTGGGACGGGGTCCAGGGCAGCAGGGGTTGAGCAGCCGTGGAGGGTGTCCTTATACCGAATCACAGGCTTATGCTCGCTTCCAAGGGCTTCTCTCAACAAGGATCGCTTTGCTGCATGCACTTGGGACCTAGATGCCCCGACCGTGCATGCCCAAGGTCCTCCATTTGTCCGACCCTCAGCTCCTGAACCCTCTCCCTGCGGCGCCAGGTCATGCCCCGGCACGCCAGGACGGGCGGAGAGAAGATCGACGAAGCGGGGGAGGGCCCCTCCCCACGCCTGTTCTCCATCGATGTGCAGATCCGGACGGCTGCCATGCAGCACCTGGCAGAGTACGGCGTGGCTGTGGACTGCTGGCAGGGTGCGGAGGTGGCGCAGGCCCCGCCCAGCGCGGAGCCCGCACAGCCCGTCGCCGACCTGGCAAGCCGGCTCTGGCCGCTGTGGGGCTGGCTGGGCTGGGCTGGCGCTCCCGCCGGCGAGCGCCAGGGGGCGGCTGGCGGTGCTTCGGGCAACGGCAGCCGAGCTGGGAGCGGAGTCCCGGCGACAAACGGCAGCCAAGCCACGAACGGCAGTCCACCAACGAATGGCAGCCGACTGTCGGTCAGCGGCGCTGCAAATGGCAGGCAGGCTACGACGGCGGCGCGTGTCGCCCCCTGGAACGGCTCTTCGGGATCCGACGCAGGGGCCCTCGCCTGGGGCGGCGGCTCCGAGGCCGAAGGCGGCGGCCTCATGCTGCAGGCTCGGCTGGATGCGGGGGCCATGTCGCGCCGCATCAACTGGCTCAACTCCATACGCCAGTGGCAGGAGGAGTTCCTGGGCACCCTGACAGGTATGGTGTAGGGGTTGGGGCAGGGAGGGGCATCATTGTTTGCCGTGCAGGGGGACGGGCCCAAGCGGGGACACCGCGTCGACTGCCTCGCAGCATCGTGTTATGGAGAGTGATTGTCTGCAGCAGCCCCTGTCGGAAGTCCATCTGGTTCTCGACTGCCCAGGGGTGAGCGAGCTGGAGGGCGCAGGCCTTGCGGTGCCTGTCACAGCCCTGCAACCGCATCTCTCCCCTTCCCCCTGTGCTCTCAGCCATGGAGTTTGTGCAGTGTGTGACCGATGATCTGCTGGGGCGTGGCGTCTTTGTCTTCACGCCTTCGGGCCAGATCAAGCGCATGCCCCGGGTGAGGCAAAGGACTGGAGGACTGGGGGGGGTGAAGTGGAGCTGAGGGTGGCAGGCCGCGCTGAGGAGGCTACCAAGCCATATGCGGCCTTGCATTGAAACCCAGCTGGCCTTTCCCATTTGTTGCGGAGTTGGTCCGCATGGACTCAAACGCATGGAATGCACCAGGCTGCATCCCCCGGTAGGCATACAACCATATCCTATTCCTCCCATTCCTCCCTCCTCCCCTCCTGCAGGGCTCCACTGTGGTTGACTTTGCGTACCACATCCACACGGACGTGGGAAACGCCATGCTGGCTGCCAAGGTCAACGGCAAGCTGGTGTCCAATGACCACCGCCTGGGGAATGCAGGTGAGCCTGCGGGGCCCTGGCTCAGGGGCTTTAGGTCGGCGTTGGCAGTGGCTGGCAAGGGCCCTCTGCCCGAGGATCTCAATCAAGTTTTCTCGAGTGCGAGTCACGTGCAGGCTTCTCTGTTCGCCGCACCTCCCTCCCACCCCCATCGCCACTCTGACACTGCAGAGGTGGTAGAGATCATCACCTCCAAGGGCCCGGTCAGTGCACAGCTCCTCCGGCGACACCAGGCCTGGTTGAGCACTGCCCAGACCAAGACGGCCCGGCACAAGATCGCGCGCTTCCTGAGGGAGCACGCCATGCCGACAGTGTTCCAGGGCCTGACGCCGCCATGTGAGGAGGGGGGAGGAAGGTGCGGGTTCCAGGAACATGTGAGGCTGAGGATCGGCGTCACTGCCCCTGGCTGCGTCAAGCCCAATGAAAATGCTGACGAGTGGCTGGCACCCACGCAGTCACTTCTTATTGTCCATGCTTTCTTATCCCGGGCGCACAGACTCCCTTGACGCGAGCCAGACGAGCCCCGGCGACGGCGCCGGCCCCCGCCCGGTCTGGCTTCGGGTGCAGTGCGCCGACCGCCCGGGCCTGCTGGCGGAGGTGGCGGGCGTCATCGCCAAGCACGACTACAATGTCCAGGTGAGGGGAAGGACTACGTGACCTGGATAGATTGGCAGGGTGCAGCCTCTGGTGTCTGTGGTTTGGCTTTCACAAAGCTTGCCCGGCGTCCAATGATGCCTCGGCCTCAGAGCCGTCTGGGCGCCTACAGCCCCAACATTCACACCCACATCCAAACGTTTGCAGAAGCACAAGGGCACATCCAGCGCAGCGTCCTCCCAGTTTGGGATGGAGTACGAGCTGCAGGGCTCCCAGGAGCGGCTGAGCCAGCTCTGCAGCGACCTGGATGCGCTGCGCGGCGTGAAGAGCTGGGCGGTGGGGTGCAACTGCCCTGACCCATGACCGATCCTTATCCCAACGAGGCCAGGCGGGGCGGCTTGCCTGCGCGATCGACTGCCGCCAGGACTCTTGCCTGCCGAGCAGCGGAGGCGCAGATTTTGGCGGTGGCGAACGCCCGCTACTCCCCCCCCATAC
>NW_011934215.1:275425-322794 GCF_000733215.1 Auxenochlorella protothecoides
ATTTTGACGCATGCATCGACCGTTGAACGAACTGATATTCTTTTTGTATGCACGCCCTTCTTTCCAGCGTGCCGTCCACCGCTCTGAGATCGTCCAGGACTCCCCCCGTCATCCCCGCACTCCGTCAAGCTGACCCGCAGCAGCATGCGAGCTGACAACAGCAGCCAGGGGTAGAGGTGCATGTCTGGTCATGATGGCCATGGCCGGTCAGTCTGCCATGGTCTGCACGCTGTAGTGCAGCTGGTACACCAGGGCACGGCCGTCGGCGTGCGCCTTCCTGATGGCCGGGGGCAGCGCGGGCTCGCGCGAGGGCGGCTGCGCACTCTCGATCGCGGTGGGCTCCCCTTTCTTCCCGGCCCTGTGTGGATGGAGGGTCGGTCGGGAGGGTCTGGATCTTTGGTATGTGGCGCGGCGCAGGCGAGCGGTTCTTGTGCACAGAATCGCACGTCTTGCGCAGGATGCTCGCTCGCATTGCCCATGTCCCTCGTGCTTGGGGATTGAAGGGGGGGGGTGGCTTTGGGGACCCCCACTTTCACTGTCCAGTTTCCACAGGCGTCCCGCCCGCCATCCCAAACCCCCCCCGGACTACTCACTTGATGCCCTCGGCGACCTCATACAGCAAGGATCCTTTGAGCAGCGGCACAATGTCTGTCGCCAGCGCCTCTGCCCGCTTCCCGAATGCCGCCGCCTTCGGGGTGGCGGAAAGTGGTGGCAGCAGTGTTTGGATATTTGAAAGCGGTCCTGTGCGTGCGCTGTTGGCCAGCCACGCCCTGCATGCACAGCTTGGGCCCCTCCTCAGTCTCCGCGACACTGCACTTGCCCCACGACCTGCTTCCCACCTGATGCACGTCCATGAAGTACATGCTCTGCAGGATGGCGCTCCAGAGCCGCGTCAGGCGGCGCGGCCCGGGCTGCGCCGCGTTGACCCAGGGCACCACGGCGGGCGCCAGCGCCCGCGCGTTGCTCACCGTGCCTCCCGCCCCCAGGTCCGGCACCTCCACGTTCACAGCCCCGTCCCAGCGGCCGGAGAAGATGGCGATGCGCGCCTCGCTGCCTCGCTTCACGATGGACCCCTTGACGGAGTGCTCGTCCCGGAACTTGAGGGTCAGGGTCAGGCCCGTGGCGGAGCAGGTGACGGTGCAGTTTCCTGCCAGCTCCAGAGGGCACACCTGGCGTGCCATGAAGGGGAAAAGGGGGGTAAAGGGTGAGGCTTAGCTTTTTGGGTAATCCGAGATGAGGCTCTTCAGTTAAATGCACGGGCAACCGATCGCGGCAGGTGGGCAAGCAGCGCTGCGTGCACGCCGTCCACTGTAGCATGGAATCTGCAGCCTCGCTGGGGTTTACGAGCCTCTGGCTGCAGCACACACATGCCAGGCACCCTCACAGCCCCACCCCCGCTCCCACCTCGGCGAGCGGCTCGGTGAGGTGCAGCAGGGGCAGGGTGAAGGTGTAGACCTCGTCCTGTCGCGGCAGCGAGACCCGGCCGTTGCCCTGGCGCGGTTGTTGGGGGGAGGACAGGAATGGATGAGACCGAACCTGACATGGGAGGCATGCTGACTGAGTGTCGTCATCCTCCTCCAGGTCTGCAGGCCCCAGTCGCCTGCCAGTGCAGGCATCTTCCTCCCGACCCCGGCGCATCAGATCCCCGAGCACCACGCCGCGGACCCCTCGCGGCACGTGCCTTCAGCGTGACCTCGACGTATGGCGCGGCGGAGACCTGGCCCAGGGTGCCCAGCGCGCCCCGCGCAGCGCGCACAGCGCAGGAGGGCACCGCCTGCAGCGCCAGCTCGGCCACCTCGGGTCCGCGCGCCTTACCCTGAATGTGGGTCACCCGGGCCTCGGGGTCGTAGGAGCAGATCTCTTGCAGCATCACCACCACCGCATCCCCTCGGTGCTTCTCGGCTACATGCGGCGAAGGGGGGGGAAGGGGGGGAGGTAAAAAAGGGGAGGGGGTTACAGGAGGTTGAGATGAAAACGTTGGGTGCCATGCACGGTTTCCTTGGGTTGAGGGTATGGCTGGGGTGCGCTGTTTCGTCATGCTCTTTTGGAGGCACGCGCAATGGTGAGCAGATCCTGGGAGCCTCGTTGAGGATGCATCCCGTAGGCCACTTCCAAGAAACCCAGCGCGGCAACATCCTCATGCAAGGCCTCCTGGTTCGTTAGCAACACAATGCCCCACCGAAACGCACCTAGGTCCCGATGGGACATGATGTGCTGACCCAGGATGACAACCGGGGTCTCCCCCATGCCCTGGCCGGCACGGAGGAGGTCCAGGGTGTAGGTGATGACCACTCTGCATATTGAGAGAGACTGGATGACAGCGTCACCAGCAGCTGGCACGGGAGGGATGCCTGGCATGGCAAGCGGCAGCACCCCCCCGAGTCCTACCTGGAGATTGCCAGCATGCGCTCCAGAGGGTCAGGGGCCAAGTCCGCCTTCAGGAGCAGACTAGCGACGCTGGTGTGGCGATCCATCTGTGGCGGATGTGCAAGGGGTTTGCATGTACCACGGCAGGGTAGGGACTGGCTTGAATGGCAGGCAGACTTGGTGATGTGGAGGGTGTGCCTGCCACCATCTGTCCTGGAGGAGCCGACCAGCGATTCGATCCCTCGACCCATACACCCCACACGCCTTCTTGTGGATGCTCTGTTTTCGGTTCCCTGCCCCCGAAAGCCCCGCCGGGCGGGCGCCATTGGCTCCCTGCATCTCCCTGTAGCAGTCAAATCACTGCCATGTACGTGCCCGGGGAGGCGAGTGAAGGAATGCTGGCACCGGATAACTGCGGAACAGTTTTTGCAAGCAATACTTTCGTTGCCATAGATAAGGGTATTCCGAGACTCGTCACGCTCGTCTCCCTGCAGGATCTCAGGTGAGCAGTGCTCGAATTCAACAACCTTGCACGGGCAGCCCGGCGCGCGCGCTTTCTTTCAGCACCCCCGTCCATGCTCCGAAGGACCGCGACGCAGCTGGAGAACACCTTGCCAGGACCCTGACGGTGGAGTAAGGGCATTCCTCCCGGTATAATGCAGCCCAGACCCTGAAATGGCGGCATCAACTGCCCAGCGAAATGCATGGGTCCTGACGGGGCCGCGGCAGTGCCCGCCCCCTATGGTCCGCCTGCGCCTCGTATGCTTCCCCATGGCGGGGTCGGGGGCATGCATGTACCACGACTGGGCATTTCCGATATCTCTTGGTGTCGAGGTGCGGGGTAGGACGGGTCAGCCGCACGCATTCGTGGGTCGTCGTCGGGACCATCCCAGCCACCTCCGGGCCCTCCCATGCGCCAGCACCTCAACCACCGCCATCCGCGGCCCAGGTGCTACCCATCGAGCTCCCCGGCACCAACTCCCGCCTGAAGGAGCCCAAGGCCACGTGCCTGCGGGCCCTGGCGCAGGACGTGGTGCAGGGCATTGCCGCCCACCTGCAGCCAGGCCACCCCCCCGTCGTGCTCTGGGGCCACAGCATGGGCGCCTGGCTGGCGTACGAGGTGGCCCAGCTCCTGTCGGCCCCGGGCTCGAGCCTGCAGCGCCCCCTGCACCTCTTCGCCTCCGGCAATCGCGCACCCTCCCTGGCGGGCCTGGAGCACAACCCCGACTCCCATGTTATGCACCGACTGGAGGCTGCCGAGTTCTGGCGCGTGTACACGCAACGGTACGGGGCCAACCCCGATCTGGAAAGCAGGGCGCTGCGTGCCTACCTCCTGCCCGGCCTGCAGGCCGACTTCAAGCTCGTAGAGACGTATACCCCCTCCAGGTGACGGTAGGGGAGGGTGTGCAGGTTGCAGGCAGGACAGCATTGTGAGAGGGGCCTTGCTCCACTATGTGGGGCAAAGCTGCTTCGCTTGCACCCTAACCTTGCCTTTCAGTTCGCAAACTCTAAAGATGTTTGATTTCTCACTTGCAGCCTGAGACCGCTGGACTGTGGAGTGATCGCGCTAGGGGGAATGAGCGACCCCAGGTACAGCCCTGGCCAGCTCGAGGCCTGGGCGGGTGTAGCACCGCCCTCGCGCTTCAGCGTGCAGTGGTTTGAGGGCGGGCACCTGTTTGTGCGGGAGCAGACGGCGGCAGTCCTGGAGTTTTTGGAGGGCAAGCTGCGGCACCTCTTGCCCGACAGCCGGTGATGCAGGGCGTGTCGAACACGCATTGTGTTGCAAATTGTACAACGGCAGATCGCTTGCACGGTGAGGTTGTATAATTGTGGAGAGCAAGGGCCCCGAAACAGCTCCAAGTACACATGGAACGCTTGCATGAGGGTCGAGGCACAGGATGTGGGAGGGGCTGTGCATCCGCGATAGAGCTGCAGGGGGCCAACATCGTGTGGAACAGAGCTGTCGCCACATGCTCGCATCCTGGCCGCCGCCCTGGCCCCTCACGGCTCCCTCGCAAACTCCCCCGCCGCCCTGAGCAGGTGTCGTGCCTCGCCGTACTCCCCCGTCCTCACCAGCGCCGCGGCGGCGGGCGCCAGCGCGGCCATGTGCAGCACGATCAGCCGGCAGGCCGGCTTGGAGCGCGGGGCCAGCCGCGCGGCCAGCAGGGCGCAGGCGCCGGCCAGCGCCTCGCCCGCGCCGCCGTCGCGCAGGACCTCGCAGGCCCGCGGCAGCGCCTCGTTGATCAGCAGCTCCAGGCAGGCGGGCGAGGCTTCGGGGCGGAAGGCCAGGTCCGCCAGCAGGGCCGCGGCCGCGGCCTGGGTGCCGGCGGGCACAGCGGTCTCGCCCACCAGGCCGGCCAGCGCCCTGGCGCGCGGCGCGCTGGCCAGCTGGGTCAGGCAGTCTGGCTGCGCGCGGCAGGCCGCGGCCAGCACCGGCACGGCGCTCGCCGGGTCCAGGGTGCCTGGTGGTGGCGGAGGAGGGGCCCAGGGTGTGAGGTTGGCTGGGACATGGGATGCACGGCAGCCTGGCTCGGGATACACAAGAGAGGGTACCAGGCAGGCAGGCAGCCAGGAAGAGCCCCAAGACTGGAGCACTCACCCTCGGCGAGGCCCTGGGAGAGGAGCGCGGGGCCGTCAAACAGGGAGAACTTGCGGAGCTGGTCGGGGCTCAGCGTGCGCAGTGCGCGGAGGGCATTGTGCCCCGCGGAGTCCAGCAACCTGACGACGCGCAGCAGGAGCTTGGTGCGCAGGCAGGCGGCCTGTGGGCGCGAGGGAGGGGGGGGGGGCGGGTGTGCGGTGGGCGTGGCGTGCTGACCGGACCAGGACTTTGCAATGGAGCTGGCCGCCGGGGCATGGGCGGGCCCGGCCCCGGGACCCAGGCGCACCTGGACGCATGCATCCTCGCACGACATCAGGAAGGCGACGAAGTCAGCGTCCTCGCCCCGACCGTCGCGGACTCCGCGCAGGGCCTGGAGCACCACCTGTGCCCACGGAGCGGAGGGGAAGGAGGGATGTGCGAGACTTTAGACGCGCGCCTGAGGCGGGGCGCATGCTGGAGTGTGGGTCATTTTGGGCATGCACTGCGTTTTCAGGTTGACGGCGGCAGGAGCAGGTGGTGGGCAGGGTCTCATTACGGGTCAGAGGTTTGGATGAGGTGGGCGGTGCTCAGCCCCTGGCCCACCTTGTCCATCAGCTCCTCGTTCTCCAGTGCCAGAGCCCGCCTGGGGAATGCGGTAGGGATTGCAGGGGAATGGGTTTGCTGGGGAATTCTCAAGCTGTCCTCTGAATCCAAGACGAAGGAGCAGAGGTACGTGTGAGACTGGCCGTCCCTCGCCCCTACAATCCCCTGGATCTCACAGGATGGCTTTGTGGCCCTCCAGAAGGCAATACAGAGCTGCTGTGCTCGTCTGACGGACCGGCTCGTCTTGTGCTGTGAGGAGAGGCACCAGAGCAGCCACGCAGGCCAGGCCCTCCTGCTTCGATGGACACTTTCCACTCGCCCATACTTCTCGCAGCTCTGTGGTGTACCTAATCTGCGCATTGGACAGGGAGGGGATTGGGAAGCTTGTGAAGGGCCGAGGCCAAGTGTGGGAGGCAGTGCCGTCATCCCCTGCCACGCGCTCAGCCCCTAGATTACCTGGTCCGCGACGCGAATGGACTGCAGGCCGGCAAGCATGCTGATGTAGCTCATGATGTATTTATTCCAATCTCAAATACCTCCACTCTGATCTGGCAGCTCAGGAGTGAGATTGGGTCCCTTTAAAGGGAGATCTCTCAAGCCAGCGCACCACCCCACGACCGCTCTCCGCACCGCCAACTCCACTTCAGGTTTCAGACAAACAACAGTTCATTGCAACGATTGACTACAGATGTTTCAGTCTGCGAAGTGGGAGATCAGGGGTATGGAGCTCATCCTCCTGCGCGCCCTCCGACAGCACCCGGCTGACGTGGAAGGAGCATCCCGTGGATCCCCCCGCTTACCATACACCTCCTTCCCTCGCACACCGTGCTCGCCAGCTGAACATTACAGTACAAACATCACGTTGTCAGGGTATGTTGGGGAATGCAAGCAATGCAGTACATCAGGACTACCGTACAGGCTGTTGGCGCAGCGCCTGGAAATCAAAACTGCGTACGCCCAGAGGGGGGGAAAGGAGAAACAACAGGCCAACCCCAGGTCAGTCCAGTGCCAAGGCTGGCCCATGCGGGTCTGTGGGGCTGCCAAGCTCGGAGGAGGCCACATCTCGCAGGGCTCTGAAGGCGGAGCAGGGGCTCATGCCCAGCGTCCCCTCCCGTCCCAGGCTGGACTCATGCTTGAGCCCCTGTACAGCCGGGGCAGCAGCGCCAGGGCCGCGCACGCTGGGCGTAATCTGCGCCGCCCAGTCAGCAGGCACCTGAAGGATGAGACGCTCGGGGGCGCTCTGGCCGTGAGGGCAGATCTCCCTCTCCACTGCAGGTGTGGGAAGGGTGAAACTGTAAATGAGGGTTTGATGGGGTCGCGGAGGTATTTCGGAGGTGCGAGAGCATGTCACCTCCCCGGCGACAAGACATTGACTAGGGCTACCATGGCCTTGCAACCAAGAGCGCGAGCTGGGGAGGGCAGCCTGCGCAGTGTCATTGCAGCGCGTGGTCGAGACGTGGCCCTGCACACCCCCTCGCCCGCCTATGCTCCTCACCTACGAGCCCGTTGTTCTTGAGCGGCGGGAAATTGCACTTGGTAGCCTCCCCCTTGATCTGACGCTTGCGGATGTCGTACACGACGGCAGCCTCCTCCGCCGTTTCGAAGGTGCCCAGCCACCTGTGGAGATTGAGGGAATGGCGGTGCTGAGCTGTGCTCAGAACGCCAAGTCTGGCCTGGTCTGGAGCCCTGAGAGCTGAACTGTGCAGGCCAGAGCTGCTGCCGAAGGGTGGTCGGACAAACCCCCCCCCCCGCTAGCGCACATGCCCAGTCCCTCGATTGCCCGGCTCCAGGAAGAAGGGATACCTCCACGCATGGTGGAGGGCGGTCGTGGCCCATGGTGTGGAGCATGCCTCGAGACCCTCATCTCCTCACAGGCATTCCCTGACGGATCCCTGCAACCCTTACTCACTCTCGAGCTCCAGTGATTTGATTCCTGATCTCCGCTGCGTAGCTGCCCCACGGTCTCCTTCTGACTCCGATATAGGCTGCTGTCTTCTTCTTCGTGAGCAGAACCCCCGGCCCGGGTCCCCGAGAGGTGGGAGTGCCCGGGAAGGGCGAGGCGGTCACAGACTTTATGAGCACGGGAGGCGGCCCGGGATTACCCCGGGGCCCCTGCAGCCCCGGGGCGCTCACTGTGGAGGTGCTGCTTGGCTCACCATCGTCATTTCCGGCGCTACTGGCGGCCTCGCAAAGCGCTAGAAGTCCCTGGTTGGGAGATTTGGCGCTCGCGGCTAGGGCGACGACGGGGGCTGGGGCGGCCCTGGGGATGAGGCTCGGCTCTCCTGTTCTGGGATGCTCCGGCAGGCCCGTGCGGACCCGTTTCGCCCGCCATGAGAAGCCCAGCGGAGGGTTCTCCTCTAGCAGCATGTCCTCCTGCGCACAAGGCAATCATCCGAGGTCGGTTTCGGAGACGGAGGTTCCGGGGAGGGCGGGAAGAGCGACCTTGGCACCTACCCGCTTGCAAGGGTGGAATCCTCGCAGTAAATCGGGCCAGGCTGTGCTTGGTGGAGCGTGGTGGGAGTCGGGGGAGCGCAGTTCTTCCGGCGGCGTTCGTGTAAACAGCGCCTCTCGCGGCGGCCGCGTGGCCGCTGACAGGGGCTCCTCCCGCAGCGTCGACGCTGATTTCCAGTTCTTTAGGTAAGGAATGTGTAGCCTTGCGTGCTGCGTGGCGGCGTTTGGGACTCTCGGGTCCCTCTCGCGGCACATGACCCATCCCACGGCGGCTCGTGGCGCCCTGCTTTCCTCTTGCAGCAAAACTGCGACTGCGGTATGGAGGGGGAAGGGTTGGGTACGGATGCCCCTCACGAGCCTGCGTCCCGCTGACCCTAGTATGGCGGATCTATTCTGGTGACGCATGTAGCAATAGTACTCACGTTCGCAGAGTGCGCCCTCCACGAGTTGTCGGAGGGCTGGGTGGCTGACGGGTTCCCCAATGCCCCGTGCCACCCAGGCATGGCCCGAGGGAGGATTGTAGTATGTCATGAGGGAGAGAGTATTAGAGTACGACCAGTCTGCGAGAAGACGGTAACGAGGTCCCGGAGTGCAGAGTCATGGGAAGTCACCTCGTGCGAGAATCCTTTCTGGTCGGACGAGGCGGCAACGTGGCAACGGAAGGCACCGGAAGCCAACCGGTTCCGGCTATTCCATGTCCGTGCAGGTTTGCAGCCGGAGCACTACCAGCATGCCCGCGTTCTAGTGCAGACCAAACCTCACCGTCAAACGGGTTGCCCCGGAGAGATGCCATGGTGGAGGAAGATACACTGACGGCGGTGGCAGAGAATCACCGCGGATCTTCTGTGGGGGCCAATGTCCGCTCTTACACCTGCTCGCGAACCGCGAGGGGCTCAATTCTTTGAGTTCTTTGCAGTTGCCCGATCCCAACCTGGCTCGTTGCAATTATGTATGTTTCCTGTGGTCTGGCTTTAGATCGTGCAGGTGCTGGGGCCGGGGCAGTTCGCGCCCCTGGCGGTTGTCACTGAGACCCCTTTTGCGGCAATTGACTATCACCGGGGGGAAGGCCACCACCCGACGCACGTATTTTGTTGTATTGCTTGAATCATCATATTGTTCTTAAGTAAGTAAAAGGTTACGCTCTGAATGTGAATTTCATATGTGATATACCCACAGAGCCGCGGGAGATTGCATTTACTATCCGGAAGAGCTGCCCGTGAAAACCGCATCTCGGACATAGACATCCATTTTGGATGTGTCATAGTGTAATACAGAATCTAGTGCACGGCGGGGTGTGCCGGCGATGGCTTCCTACTCCGGCAACCCCGACCTGAGCTGAGCACCTAGGCCTGGCGAGGGCAAATGTGCTGTCGAGGCTTGCACGACGCCTTGATAGAGCACATCTTGAAATTTCAAGTGGTCATATGCAGAAAGTGGATGCGAGGGATTACTCAAGTCTCGCTGGATGTCCGTCGCTCAGTGGAGGGGTAGAGCGACCTACTCCAACAGCCTCTTAGGGCCCTGAGAAGTGTCCTTCTACGATGCTCAGACGGCTTTCCTCAGAGCAGGATTGAAATCAGCTAGCATATTTGAGTGTCCATCCTTCCCTCTCGGCGGACTTTTTGGGACTTGCTTCCACACATGGAAACCCCCCACACCTCCCCCCCTCTCCCCTTTACCTCCAACACTGCGGTGCTGTGCTACTTATCGCCCGCGCCTGACACTGGACATCTGCGATCCCACATTTGGCACTGGACCTCAATAAGGAGAATCTGGTGACTGGATGCGTCACTTCAACGTCGTTCCTCGCTCCATCATATATTACTCGACGCCTCCGGTGATTTCCAGCTTGCAGGGGAGTCGGAACAAAACCACAATCACCCCCTGGGTGATATTACATTGGGGACATCTCCAAAAACCGATCGCTCCGACTGAAATCGATGCTTGGGCGCCACTTTTGGCATCCCGGGGCTTGTACTTGGAAGCGCTTCGACCGATCTGCGCTTCTCCCACGACAGCTGCCGTTCCCCTGGCACCGGAACCTCCCGGGGCTGTCTGCCAAGAGCTTGGAAATGTCTCGGTCTCGGATTGCACTTGGTGGATGCCGCACGGATTAGGGAGGTCTGAAGCTCAAGACGGCCCTCCTGCGGAGAACGCAGACGAGGACGGGGCCCCCGTCGCACCGTGAACAGGCCGGTCGGCGATGGGCCCTGCTCCTCCTGCTGTCCGCCGCAGTCCTCCTACTGGTGGCGGGCGTCACTCGCATGCGGGGTGCTGACTCCCAAGGATGGACGTCTGTCGGTGCTTTCCCCAAGGGTGAGTGGCAGGTCCAGCTGGCCAGGCAGTGGGGGAGTTGGTGGTGACGCGCAGGGCTGGCACTGCTCCCGCTGCATGAGCCGGTGGACCACCAGGCCCATGTATCTCCCTGGAGGGCAGGGTGGTCTCCTCCCAGCGATTGTTGCCCGACGTCAATGCGCCCATGACCGCCGATGATCCACCCTGAGCAATGTGTCGGGCAGCGTAGTTTCCTCTCCAAGCCAGACCGACGGCCGCTGCTCCCCACAAGTCCCTGCAGAAACCGGGTCGCAGCACGCTGGCGCCCGGTCCCATGGCTCCGGGGACCGAGGGGCGAGCCCCCCTACCCGCACCCCCCGCATCCCCCCCACCATCCACCAGATGCTGGGCCTGTTTGAGCCGGACTGGCGCCGGCCCCGCCATGGCCCTATCGACCCCCTGCGCCTCGACTTCCCCGGCCTCAGCGCCGACGCGCGCGCCGCCATGCGCAGCTGGCAGGTGCTGAACCCGCGCCATGCCTACCGCCTGTGGGACGCGGCCGACGTCGAGGCCCTGGTGGCCGCGCACTACCCGGCCCTGCTCCCTGCCTGGCGTGCGCTGCCCCACGCAGTGGAGCGCGCCGACCTGGGGCGCTACCTGGTCGTGCACCGCCACGGCGGCGTGTATGCCGACGCCGACGTGGCGGCGCTGCAGCCGATGGACGAGGTCCTGCGCCCCGGAGACGCGCTGGTGGCGGCCTGGGAGAACGTCATCCCCCTCGGCGAGGTCGCGGAGCGCGAGTTCGGGCGCCATGCGCAGCTGCTGCAGTGGTGGTTTGCGGCCGAGGCGGGGCACCCCGCGCTGGCCGCGCTGGCGGCGCGCGTCGCCGCCGCCGCCAATGTCACCTTCTACGCCAACCCGCGGCGCGACACCATCGAACGCAGCGGGCCCGGGCCCTTCACCGACGAGGTCTTGCGCGCGGCCGTGGCCGCGCCGCGCGGCGGCGCGGCGGTGGGGGCGCCGACCGTGACCGTCCTGCCGCAGGTGGCGGCCGGGTTCCAGTGGACGGACGGTGCGCGATCGCTGCTGCCGCGGTCCAGCCTGCACCTCTTTACGGGGTCGTGGAAGGAGAAGCCGGTGAAGGACGGGCCGGTGAAGGAGGGGGAGGAGCTCTGGAACGTGCAGCGGTCGGAGGGGGAGGGGCAGGCCGGTGGCAGCGAGCAGCAGCCTGGGGAGCTGCCTACGCCCGCCAAACCCCTGTGAGAGCATCAGTGTGCTTGGGAGGGAGGGGGCCGGGTCATCCGCAGCGCCGTGCCCGGGCGGCATCGTGGGCGGCTTGGCGCGGAGGGCCACCCACTGTACGGCCTGTCAACACGCGGACGCACTCCTCCAATCATGTTTTCAATCCGCCCATGTACCCTGATCCATCCCTGCCCCCCTCATGCACACACGCCCCGGACCACCCAGGTACGAGGCGGACTACGTCCCGCCCGGCGTGACCCCCCTCCTGCCCACCACCTGCCTGGAGGAGCCGCGCTTCGTGGTCCTGCACCACGGCCTGGGACTGGGTGTGCCCGGCGACCAGGTGGACGCGGGCCTGGCGCTGATGCGCTTCGGCGCGCTGGGGCCAGGCGGGGACGTGAGCACCCCCTCCCGCACGCTCCGCGCCTTCTTCGAGGCCTGCGAGAGGCATCAGCGCGCCCGCACCGGCGCGCGCGACGCCGCCCCGGCCACCCTGGTCGACGTCGGCGCTGGCTATGGCATGCTGGCCCTGGCGGCGGCCGCCCGCGGCTACCGCGTGCGCGCCTTCGAGGCCGCGCCGCACGCGGCGCAGGCGCTGCACGCCTCCATCGCCCACAACGGCTTCCAGGGCCGGGTCACGCTGGTCGAGGGCGTCCTGCGCCCCAACCCGGCGGAGGAGCCGGCGTCCGGGGCGCCGACGCGGGGAGACGCCCCCCTGGTGTGCCTCTCGCCGCGCGGCGAGGCAGCCGCGCACGGCTACGCCGGCGAGGGCGGCGGCTTCCAGGCCGACGACGCGCGCAACGGCACCCGCGCGGCGCTCCAGGGCTGCCCCGCCGGGCAGCCCCGCGCGGCGGTGCACCGCGCGCCAAGCGCGCTGGGCGGGCTGGGCACCGACCTCGCCGGCCTGCGCCTGAACGCCTGGTCCTGGGGCGGGCGGCTGGCGCAGGAGCTGGCGCCGGCGCTGGCGCGCGCAGGGCTGCCGCCCGTGCTGCTGGAGCTGCCGGGCGGGCCGCGCGACGTGCCGCCCGGCCAGGAGTCGGCCGCGCTGGCGCTGGCCGCGCTGTACAGAGCCGGGTACGTGCACGCGCGGCACTGGGGCGACGCGTGCCGCGCGCGCTGGGACGCGGAGCGCGCCGCGCTGCTGGACGGCCTGCTGGGGGGGGGGAACCTGGACGGCACCGAGGCGCGCGGCTGCGCGCTGACCGAGCCGGAGCTCGGGGTGCTCGCCTCCCTCTCCTGGCACCAGAACGCCACCGAGGTCTACCTCGTGACCGGCGTGGCGTGAGTGGTTGCGGCAGGGGAGGATGGGGGGCTGCATGCCGAGCGATGAGCAGGCCAGGGCCGCCGAGGCAGGCCCCGGCTGCGTGGACGCCTGCCGTCTGGGCAACCCCCCCGTCCTCTGTCCTCTGCGTGTTTCGAGCCAAACTCATGTGTGTGCACATGCATGCGCGAGCCAACGCTTGGTTGCCGAGTATCATAAAGTAAGCGTATTCTTCTCAACAGCTTCCCGCATTGAGCATGACAAGTAACCCCATAACTTTTGTTACATACGTCTGTCACATCAAACTTCAGGATGGGGGCTGAGAGCGTGTGTCCGTAAGTTGCCCAAGTGGTAGCTCAATCCCGAGGCGGGGGGGGGATCCAGGTGCACCAGAGAGCTGCCACCTGGCGTGCGCCCTGGACGAGACGCGGCCAGGAGGGTGGCAAGAGTGGCCGTCAGAGAGCATATTATTTGTCCCCTTCATCCCGTCACCGCTTGTCGTGTCGGAGGTACTGGAGCGTCGTCCAAGTGAAGGCCGCAAACACGACGAAGAAGCACAGCTGTGGGGAGTCGGGCACGTTTTGCTTTGGCTTATGGTGTGGGAACCGACGAGGCACCCGCATGATCAAGGGCATGCATTCCACCCCGGGCCCAAGCCTGTGTGCTCCCCCCCACCTCGATGCCGAGCCAGCCCCACATGTTGATGCCAGCCAGGTCGTAGAAGCCGAGAATGGTCCCGCCGACATACTGCACAGAGGAAGGGATGCACCGAAACTGAATGCGAACAGCCAGTAACAAACGAGGTGACTCACCTTCCATGATGCCATGGGCTGACCAATTCCCTACCCGCAATACCTTCTGCCTCCACCTGACTCCGGCCCCACAACTCATCCCAGTGAACACACCTCGACGTTCCGGTCCCCATAGAATTGATTCTTCATGAGGGCGCCCCAGCCGTACTGCAGGGCGCCGTGCAGAGGGTGTGGGGTGGGTGGAGCTTCCACCACATCCATCCCTGTTCCAAGGCCCCAGGCCTGCCATCGCTCCCTGTCTCACACCCCAAGCAACACGTCCCAAACCAGACTCGAACAAGCCGACAAAGCTGCATGCCGTCGTGGCCCTGCACTCACCCGCAGGAAATCAATGTTCCTGCGACGATGAGGGTGAGGGGGGGTGGACAGTGAGTCGGGGTGCAAACACGCACACTTGCTGTCCCTGCCCCTGCAAAACCCCTTCGCGCCCCACTCACGCTGCCCATCTCCAGTAGTTTGGCATGGCCCCGGTGGGCAGGAGGAAGCCGGCGAAGAGGAGCTGAATGGTGATGTACAGCGGCAGCAGGGCATTGGCCGCATCCATGTTTGGCGACAGCGCCGCAAACCAGTAGCCCACCACTGCGATTGGGGAGGAGGAATGGGGCGGGGTTCAGGGCGACAGGGTCAGGGTGGCATGTGATCAAGTGGGGCACCGCGCTCTGCGAGGCCGGCCTGGCTGCAGTGAGCCCTAGCAGCCCCCCCCCCCCCTCCCCCCTTCTTTCTCACTGGTTCCGGTGATCATGGTGACAAAGTTCGCGAGCCAGAACACGACCCACAGACCCATGAGCCGGACGGTGTAGAACACGAGCAGCGCTGCAGGGGGGGAGAATGGGGTCCGAGGGGAAACAGGTGACACGTGGTGGATGGAGGGTGGGGGCGGGGAGGCCAGAGGCTGCTCACGAGGGGGGGGAGTGCACAGAGGTGAGGCCCGCTGAGCCCCCTTCAGATACCAACATTCAGGCCAGGGGCATGCCTGAGGGCATGGCCTAGGCTCAAACCGGCACAACCCCATACCCAAGCACAGGCAGTCCTGGCATGAACAGCCTGGGCATTCCCCCCCCGCGCACATGTGAGCAGCGAGACCAGACCCAGGATGACCACCTCCTCCACCATCTTGTAGAACAGGAAGGTCACCACGCGGTACAGCCCATCGTTCCGCTCCCTGCGATGTTTGTGCTCGGCCGTGGGTCCATCAAGTGCATGCGACCCTGGGCTGCAGTCCACCACAAGTTCAGGCATCCAGGCAGGGGACCAAGGCAGGCCCAGCCCCTCCCTGTGTTGATGGATCAGCTCAGCAGCATATCCAGAGCTGCGCCTGCTTGCTTCCCCACAACACCCATGTCCCCAACGCACCCTCCAGCACGACCCCAAACTCCCGCCCGATACAAACAGCACCTGGTGAACAGCTGGCGCTCCATGACCAGCGTGGGCATGGTGGAGGCCGAGTTGTAGGCGGGCAGGACGACCCACATGAAGAGCACCGCCTGGATGTTGTACAGGTTGCCGGTGGACAGGTCATCCCCCTTCTTCCAGTACAGGGTGAAGATCACCAGGCTGTGGAGTGGAGGAGGCGGATAGTGTGTGTGTGTGTGTGTGTGTGTGAGTGCTGAGATGCAACACCTACGGATCTCGGATCAGCGCTGTGATTGAGGTGGAGCGGACGGGTGCAGCCAGGAGTGCATCCCTTCGTCCAACCAGAACCTCCACCCCATTCCATCCCTTGTGCTCAACCAGCACCGGTGCCAAACGCCACCCCACCTGAACAGGACGGAGCCGGCAATGCGCGGCATGACAAACTCGGGGTTCTTGTACTGCTTGAACGCCCGTCGCTGCGAGGAAAGAGAAGCATCACCAGTGAGGGGGAGGGGTACAGGCCGAGACGGGCAGAGGGCACTGGCTGGGGAGGTGTGGATGCAGCAGCAATCCTGCAGTCCAGACGAATCAAACCTTTGCCCTTCCCTTCACAGGTGTGACCTTTCTCTCCCCCCCGACCCCGGCCACCAACCTTGATCATGACCAGGAGGGCCCACCAGAAGGGCGTGGTGGTCTCGCGCTGCACCGCCAGCTCCTTCTTGCTGTCCTCGTCTGCGAGGCAGAGGGAAGGGCGGCGGCGCTAGATGGGCACGCATGAACGCCACATGCCTGCCCTGGTGCGCTTTGCATTCCAAGTCACCTCCTACAAGGCCCCCACCACAGCCTGTTTCAGGATGCTGCACATGTAGCCCCTCAGCCAAGGGCCTGGCAGCGACATGCAGCAGCCGGCGTCGAGCTACTGGGCGCTGCATCCCATCCTCTGTCCTCCCTGCTACATCCTCCCCAGCCTTCCTCCCATTTCCCCAAACACCCACCCGCCCACCGAGCATGGAGGGGGTGTCGCGCAGCAGGGACTGCAGCGCCTCGTCAGACACGGTCTTGTGCCGCGACGCGGCAAAGGCACCGGCAAACTCCCCCGCCTTGCCCTGCCGGTCTGCCTGGACAGTGAGGTCCACGATCCACTCCGCCTCGTTCTCGCCCTCCATCAGGCCCTTGATGACGGGCGTGTTCTGCACAAAGTACTCCACCGCCTCCTGGCCTGATCAGGCATGGGAGAGGAATTTGGGGGGAGTGTGTGTGCCAGAGAAAGAAGGGATCATGCTGGTAGTCGACAGGCTGCCCGCACGAGGATCTACCCGGCTCGAGGGGCGGTCAGCCCTTCCCCTCCTTTGACAAGCAAGCGGCCATGGAGGGAATTTGATGCAGTCACTCTCATCTTCAGCGCCCTGGGCCCAGGGCACACACCCTGGCACTCGGAGGAGTGCTGCCCCTGATCCAGCCCTGCGACGCTTCGTGGACTGCTCCCATGCACGCCCAATCCCCCGCGCCCCACGCACCGCCGGTGCCAAAGTAGACCACTTGGCCGCGCAGGAGGAGCAGCAGGCGGTCGAAGAGGTGGAAGCAGTAGGGGGTGGGGGAGTGGATGGTGGCGCACACCGTCAGGCCGCGCCGGGCAAGCGTCTTCACCGTCGTCATCACCTCGTTGGAGGTGTACTGCAAGGGAGAGTGGGGGGGAGAGGGGTGATGCGCAGACTTCGTGTTTCAGGAACCCCGCACTCCCACGTCGGGCGCATGGGCTCGAGGCTCAATGGCCAGTGCTGGCGCCCCACGCGCCGAGCACCCGTGCTGAACGGTCTGGCCGACCACGTGCCCGAGAGCGTGCCCCCATCAGTCTTCAATGGACCCCAGCGAGGTACCACAGGCTGCTCTGCATGTCCATCACAGCGGCAGCAGGCCACCCCAGGCACCCCACCCTACCGCCTCACCGAGTCGAGGCCCGAGGTGGGCTCATCCAAAAACAGGATGCGGGGGTTGGTGACCAGCGCCAGCCCGATGTTGACGCGCTTGGCCTGGCCGCCGGAGATGCCGCGGGCCATGTGGCTGCGGTGGGCTCGGCGCATGTAGCTGTGAAGATTGCCACTCCCGAGTCACGCAGCGTGTGCAGGGCAACGATCAGCTGTGGGCGGGCCCCACCCGGTCCGTTTCCCTGCATCCAGTTCCAAGTCCCACACGACGAAAGAACTGATCCCACGGCTCAAACACACCGACGCGCGCACTCACTTGCCGATCTTGACCTTTCGGCAGGAGGCCAGACCCAGAGCGGTGATGGTGTCCTCCACGGCCGCCACCTTCAGGCTGGCTTCCTCCTCCACGGGGCGCTTCATCTCGGCGGTGTAGATGAGCATCTCCTCCACCGTCATGTAGTCCACTAGCGTGTCTTCAGGGGCAGAAATGCGGGGTTTGGGAGTTTGAGGGAGTCTTTCCATGTGGGGTGTGGCAGTGGTTATGGTTGGTGTCCTTTAAGGTGATGTGGATCCGCTGCACATGGCCCAAGGCAGGGAGAGGGGTATCCATTCATCGGCCATGCCATGCTGCCTGGAGACCTCACTCATGCGCCTGTTCCTGCCTTGGTCGATGGCAGCCCTTAGCGCACCCCCTTACACGCCCACCAAGTCCAGGCACCGCCGCCAGATCGCGGAGCAAGCATGGCAGAACTCAACATCCCACGCACCAAACTGCTCGACGTAGCCCGTGTAGCGCCGCAGGAAGGGGACGCTAGGCTTGTTGCCGCCCATCAGCACCTCCCCCGAGATCTTCCCCACGTTCTTGCGCCCAGACAGGATGTCCATGAGCGTGGTCTTCCCCGACCCAGAGGGGCCCATCAGAGCGACCTGCACAGGCATGGGGGAGCACGGTAGGAGCATGCAGATGTATGAGGAAAACTTGGGTGAAAAACTGCAGGTTCCCTGGCGAAAGCCTTGCTCCTGCCAGAATGCCCTTTGAAGACACACGCACCATCTCGCCGGGGCGCATGAAGCCGCTGACATCGTTCAGGATGGTGATGATTTCCTTGCGATTCTGGCTGTTCTTCACAGAGCAGGTGATGTTCTGCGGTGGAGAGGTGAGCTCGCGGCGTGTCAATGGGGGCGCACTCCCCCACCAACGATTGGGGTTGTCGTCCTCCACCCCTGATCGCCACGCACCGTCATGACCACGGGAAGTCCTCGCATGGAACCACCCTTCCTCTCACTGCCATCACTGGGAGGACTGGCAGGTTGATGCGTGGGGGATGCCCCGTGCAATGCCACGGGGAGGCCCTTCCCCTCCTCGACCTCGGCCATGGTGCCTTCCACAGCTGTGTGCGGAAATTGCGGGTGATCAAGCGCTGTCGTGCAACAGACACGACACTTATCCACACTGTTCTATATCCTCGCACCGTATTTTGCAAGACAGCCACTCCTTCGTTGGTTTTGGGAACATTGTGGCGGAGAAATGATGCCTTGCATGAGCGGAGGCTCGCAAGGGTATGACGTAAATTTTTGTAGTACCCCCCCGGTATCGCGTTCCTTCAAAAAGCAAGATGGCAGATGGCGCTCGCCTGGCCACGGAGTGCCACGGCCATCCTCGCACACATGGATCTGGTTCAGAGAGGTACATGTATATAAAGCGTTGTATTTCTGCTGGAATACATCCGCAGGGACTCCCTGACGCAGGCTCGCCAAAGCGTCGCAACCACTTGTATGGGTAACTGGCGATCAACCACCCTCGACAAGGATGCTCTCTGACTGAAACACGGAACACGTTAGAATAATAGCAATGGCACTGACACTCGAATCTCTGCGCCCTGCTGATTTTGCGGTCCTTGGCGTGCTCGGTGAGGGTGACCCTGCTCCTCCTCCAGAGTTGTTGGTGGGCATCTCGTTCTGGGGACTGCTCCTGGCCACCTTCTCCCCATGCCACAGGCATCCACCGCTCCCCATCCTCCCTCTCCCCAGCTGTCACACTGCTTGCATGCCTGCTAGCGGCAGCCTTTGTCATTCCATGGCGGCCTCGCAGCAGGAAGCTGCCGCAGCATCGCATGGCCAACCGCTTCTGGCAGGCCCGCTTCATCCTTGAGTTGCTCATCATCGTGTGGATGGTGCGTGGCTTCACTTGGGAGAAATCCTTGCTGCAA
This sequence comes from Auxenochlorella protothecoides, assembly GCF_000733215.1. Lineage (NCBI taxonomy): Eukaryota > Viridiplantae > Chlorophyta > Trebouxiophyceae > Chlorellales > Chlorellaceae > Auxenochlorella > Auxenochlorella protothecoides. The sequence continues at coordinate 294,502 of NW_011934215.1, forward strand.
GTACCAGCCCTACGTGTTTGGGGGAGGCCCTGTCGCGATCCCTTCGAATGTTACTGGCGGCCCTGCTAGAACCCTTCACTCCATTCCCTCCTCCCCCCATCTTGCTCCCCACAGGCCACCCAGACCCTGCGCCTGAGCAGCGTGTGGGGCTACTCCTCCATCGTCTTCCAGGACGACGTCACCGACTGGTCGGGAGCGGGGCGCAACTGCCGCGTCTATCTCACCGTGGCTCTCGGCGTGCTGCAGCCCCTCTGCTGCCTGACCGCCCTGCTGGCCTTTGCTGCGGTCACTCGCTTGCCTGAGGACAGGGAGTGAGTTGCCGGGGGTGCGGAGGGAAAGGGGGGGGGGGGTTGCTTGTGGAGTGGGTGGCTTGCTAGCCGAGGGGCAGGGGCTCTGTAGCGTGGGGTGCTGCTGCGGGATTGAGCCCTGTGCAGCAGGCTGCAACCGCCGAGTTGCCATGATGGGTGCGGTGACCCATCAAGCCCTTCGCCACCCCTCCTGTGGCCCCTCGCCCGCCGCTCTTCGCGCCCATGCTCGCTGGCACCGACCTCGCCGATCCACCCCTCCCCCGCCACAGGTCTCTGGGCGGCTGGAGGGCCAGCGGCAGCCTGATCTTCACCGCCCTCCTGCTCACCATCCCCATCGCCCTGTGCCAGGCCGTGATCGCCTGGCTGAGCACCTTTGTGACGCTGCCCGGGGGCGTGGAGCTGGAGGCGCAGCCCACCAGCCTGCTTGGCTACTTCTTCGCCGCCTTTGCGGTGGGCGGGCGGCAGGCGTGCGGCGGGGAGGCGGGGTGCACGCTCTGCACCTTCCCCGCCGCCGCGGTGATCGTGCACCTGACCTGGCGCACCGCTTTCCTCCTGGTCCTCTGGCTCCGCGCGCGGCGGGCGAGGCGCGAGGCGCGCGACGACCTGCACCTGGCCGTGCGCGTCCGCGCTTTCCAGTGGGCGCTCTCCCTCCTCGTCGTGGGAGGTGTGTGGGGATTGGGGGGTTGGGGGTGGTGTGTGTACTAGGTTGAGGCAGAGACGAATCACAGGCTGTGCAGAGGCACCTGGCAGCTTCCAGACTCTCCTGGGGACGAACATGGCTTGCCCCACAGCGTGCTTCTTGAACAGCTGGGACCCTTGAAAAGACCCTGCGGCCGGTGCGGTGCTCTTTGATGCTCTCGATCGCGCCCATTGTCGCCCATTCTTCTGCCTGCAGAGTGCACCGCCGCGGGCGTGAGCATCGCCTTCAACCCCTTCACTTGGGGCAACCAGGCCTGCTGGCTGGCCTTCTTTGCCTGCCTCGTGGCCCAGGTCTGGCTGCTGGGCTGGGCGGTGGTCACGCGGCCCCTCCACGACGCGCACGCCCTGAACAAGGTGGGGAGGAAAGGGGGAATGGAGCGGGAGGGGGTGGATAGACCCTGACGCGGGCGTGGCGCGCAGACCCTCCCAGCTCAAGGCGGAGTCTTGCGTGCGATCGAGGGCTCGAAGAAATGTTCGTGCATCACCCTAGCACCCTCCCAAGCCCCCTTCTGCACGCCCACTCTCAATCCCCTGCAGAGGGTGGCATTCTGGAACGCAGCGGCCGAGGCCGGCGGTCCACCGCCCAGCCCGGAGGGCCGCCTCATACGGGCCTGGGCCCAGCGCTCCGACGGCGGCGGCGGCGGCCAGCCCTCCCCCTTCGGCCCCGTCACCCACTCCGCGCCGCCGAGGCCCCTGTCGAGCAGCCTGTCCCAAGCCAGCGCCACGCTGGGACCGGGGGACAGCATGCGCTCGCTGCCGTCCTTTGCGGCCGAGCCGCCGCCGCGCATGTACCGGACCTGATGGCGGTGGCGACGAGGCGAGGTCCTGAGATCGGGCTTGGCAGGACCTCTGGTCCAAGCATTCACCAGTGACGGCTGAGATTGCCGCGGCAGCGGGTTCCTCTTCCCTCTCCCTCCTCACGTTAGTGCAGTGCCTGGGAACCCTGTGCTGCACAACAGAACACAAACTTGCTCCCAGTTGCCCATATTTGACATGCCCCCAGCTGCACCTAGCCCCCGCTTGTGACACAGTGACAGTGCAGCTGCAGCGCTGGGGTGTCGCAGTGCACGCCTGTGCAGCAGCATCAGTCGAGTGCGCAGAGACCTGGGGAGGCCCTTGCCTTTCTCCTCGCCGCTGTCGCGATCCAGCGCCGAGAAGGAGGTTGAGCCCCCGTCTGGCCCGCAGTCCCCAGCGCCGCCGCGTCCATGACCCCTTCACACATCCGGGGCCCCCACCCAAAGGGAGTGCGCGCCGAAGAGGAGGAAGAGGACGCCGCCCACCGCGGAGACAGCGCGCTCGTCCACCCGCTCCGCGAGGTGCTTCCCTCCCAGCACCGCCGCGCCCGTGCACATGGCGTGGCCCAGCGTGCCCCCCAACGTGACGCCCACCACGTCCGACCCCGTGGCGAGTCCTGTGTGGGGGCGGGGAGAGCCAGGCGGTGACTCATGGGTCGGAGAGAGGGGCGCCAGAGCGCGCGGGTCGAGCCCCGGCGCCGGCAGGAGTATGAAAGGTGAGGGCGCCGGAAGATGCTGCATCAACATGCCGGCCGGGCTGTCCCCGGGCTGCCCTCCTCAGCCTGCACCACCCCCAGGTACCCCCCAAGACTACACAAACCCCCACCCTTGTGCGCACCGATGGTGGCGATCTGGCTGCGGTCCCCCCACTCCGCCAGGAAGGTGAGCGTGAAGGCCTGGAGGAGAATGGCCGGGAAGACGCGGCGCGCCGCCGCCTGGAGCGAGGCCAGGCTGGCGGCGAGGCCCTTGGCCCGGGCCTCGGTGGGCGCCGACTGGCCGCCGCGCAGGGTCTGCGGTTGCGGAGGATGGGCGGTTTCGGCCTGAGGGCGTGGGTATGGGGGGAGGAGGGCGTGAGGCAGGGGCCGGCCCCGCCGTGAGCCAGCGCTGGTTCGGACAGGCAGGCAGCCAGCCCAGCCCCGCACTGCTTTATGCGCAGTGGAGGTGGAGGGGCACTGCAGCCCGGCCATGATAGCCCCGGGTGCAGACCGCAGGGGACACACCCTCACCCTATCTCACCATCTCCAGCTCCTTCTCCACCTCGCCGATGTCGCCCTCGGGCTCCACGGTCCCTCGCGCCACATCCCAGAGCAGGCGCAGCCCAAACACGAAGAACAGGGCGGTGGCCGCGTAGTGCGTGTACACCGGCGAGATCTGGGGTGCAGGTGGTGGGGGCAAAGGCGGCATGGGAGGGGCGGGCCATGCCAGCGGCGGCACCCTCTTCCAAACTCAGTGCAGAGCCTCGCTGTGCATCCCGATCTGGGTACCAGAGGCCTCCTCGCTCCTACAGACCGCACGGGTCTCACCAGGTTTGGTGCTGCCCATCCCATGGCCGCAGAGAGCACGGTCATTATCGCCAGGGCCGACATGGCGCCAGCGAAGACCTGGATTGATGGAGTGGCCGAGGATGAGGTGCTGGAAGCTGGCAGTACTCAACTCACCAGCACTGTCCCCCTGTGACACCCCGCCGCCATCCAGAACACCGTCGTACCTGTTTCCGAGGGTGCTTCATGGCCATGACTGCTGCGATGAGGAATGTCTTGTCGCCTGCAGGATTGATTGACGTCGGGGACCGGGAGGTGGCGCCGGTGCCCTTGTTGGGAGGCCTCCACCAATAACAAAGCACACACCCGTGCAACGCACAGCCGGTCGGCTCACCGATCTCAGAGGCCATAATAACACCCCATGACTTGAGGAACCCCTCCACGAAGCGGGTGGAGGTCGCCTCCATTGTCGGCGTACCGCCCGTGAAGAGGAGTGCCTGTAGGCGCGCAATTTCAAGGCCGTCTATCCTTTGCAATCACAGGGAGGAGATCATATGATTAAGGGCATCGGTGTGTGGGATTGGCAGGGTTTCAACTCCGCTGAGGATCTTGGCGCGCGGATCAGAGCATGGTCCCAAGCCCTCCATGTCCGCGCGCGCATGCCGTGGGATCCCTCGTGTAATCTTGGGAGCACTGAGTGGGCCACTTCCCCTTTGGTTCCTCGGCTCCATCCCTGCATCCGTTGCTTTGCACGGATGGGGACCTTGCTCGGGCCCAGTCTCGTGACAGACTGGGAGGGTTTTGCAGTTGAAACACTGCAATGCGCCCGGACTCATGGCGCCGACCCTGGAGTTCTAGGTGAGGGCGATGCACTTCCTCATCATGGGTGTGTGGTCATGACGCGCTCCTGAGCGCTCCCTGCCACCATCAACAGGCCGGTTGCAGACTTTCCTGGAGGACCCAATCACCCGCCATGTGCTCAGCCTGCCAGATGAAGCTCTGGAGGGCTACCTTTGCAATGATGCATACAAACCCAGGATGCATAGGCAAGGGGGTGACGTGCTGGATCTTGGAGGATGACCGTAGTGGAAGCTGCATGGCAATGCAGGCTCGCACTCTAGCATGTTCTCACACGGACCAGCCCTTGCCACCCCCCTGCAGGATGTATGCAGAGTTCATGCAGGGGGTGACCCTCGAGTTCAAGCTGACGGTCCGCCACAGCGACGTGTCGCTTGCCGCCATTCGCGAAAAAGTGTGTGGGTCCCGGCTCAAATTTCGTGCCACACTTTGCACTCTTGGCTGCAGCGGCCCTGGTCACCTTCAGAGCAGCCGCAGGGCACTTGCAGTCCCTTGCATACCACAGGATGCCCCCCCCTTCCCGCCACAGGACCTGGAACTGTGGACCGCTTTTGAGGAGCTGGTGCGCCGACGGCTGGGCGTGCAGCCCTACCCCCCCGCCGTGTGCGACACCCTCCGGCGCCACTTTGCCGGCTTCGAGCTGACCCAGGTGTGGTGAGGGACTCTCAAGGGGTTCTCCTGTTCAGCCTCACTCGAGGCAGCAGCAGAGCACCCCCCTGTCACCCGCCCGTGTCCCCGCCACATCCACCGTCCCCGCCCCCCATGCAGGAGATGGTGCAGCGCGCACAGCGCTACGGCGTGGCCCCCGTCACCTGGGCCCTGTCCGAGGACGGGGCGCTGACCGCCTGGGCAGCGGGCCCCGCGGAGGCGGCCTCCCACGTGGAGACCACCCTGACGCAGGCGGTGCAGGAGCTGCTCATCGCCGCCCAGGCAAGGCCGACGGCGGCCCGCACGCCAATGCCCGCTCGTGGACCTGCTGGGGATGTGCAGTTGAGGAGGACGTGGGATGTACCATCGCCTCGGGCGATGTGCCCGCCCAAGGCATCCCTCGGGGACCCCCCAAAAAACACACACGCGCGTGCCCTCCCAGGTGCGCCAGCTGGAAAGGATGGAGCGAGTGAGACTCACGCCGAGGTCGCTGCTGGCCAGCGCGCTGGCCCGCCTGGCACTGGGCGTGGCGCGGCTCAACGCGCGCGTGCCGCCCGGCCCGCGCATGTTCCTCTTTGCCGGCCGGCGCTCCAGCTCCCGCCGCTTCCTGGTGCTGCAGAACTGGTACTGCGGCCTGCACCTGCGCGGCTGGGCGGGGACCTCGGCCCTGCTGGCGACCGCCACGCTGGACGGCACGCTGCGCGCGCTGGGCTCACGCCTCGATCGCCTGGGGGTGGGGCCGCTGGTGGGCACGCTGGCGCACGAGACGCTCATGCTCACCGACCAGCTCCTGGCCGGCTACGACATTCAACAGGCGACGGGTGCAGCGACCGAGCAGGATGGAGCGACGACGACAGTCGGGGCGGCCGGCCAGGACGCTGCCGGTCCCCAACATGCCCAGGCCTCGGCCTCCCACCCACGGGGCCTGGCCCAGGTGGGCTGCCTGCTGGGGCACCTCCTGCTGCTGGCCAGCGGCGGCGGGCTGGCGGCGGCCACCGCGCTGCCAGATACCCAGGGCACTCCCGGATTCGTGGCATCGGCTCTGGCCGCACGGCCGCCGCGGGAGTTCCTGGCCGATCTGGAGGCCAGGTACCCAGGCGACTGGGCGCGGGCGCCGGCGCGGGCAGCCCCGCACCCGGAGGGGACCGTCGTCTTTGACCTTTTTCCCGTATGGAGGCTGGACTCGGGCAGCTACTGCGACATGGTGGGTGGGGCTGGTGATGGCCATGCAGGCCAGGGAAGTGGTTGTTAAGTTTTTGGGGGGGGAGGGGGGAGGAATGCTGTTGATGAGTGTTGGACGGCACAGGCTGGGCGGGCAAGGCCCCGAGTGGGGCTGGGGATCCCTTGTCGCTGTGGGCCCGTCGGCATGCATTCATCGCCAGCCTCCTCACCTGCCCACCTTGGACCCCATTTCTAGGCCGAAGTCGTGATGACCGCCTGGGAGGAGCGGTGGCGTGGAGTGGAGGAGGGGGCGCGGCCCCCAAGACCCAGGTTCATCCACAGCAATCTGGAGGGCTGGGAGAGCGTCGTGGAGCTTGCCAGGTGACGGGGGCCCTTGTGGGCGTGGGCGCCCGTGCCATGCCCGGTGATGGCATGCGCCTTCGGGGGACACGAGCATCGTGAGAGGGTGCACTGAAGGGTGTCCGGCTTACGCACCTGGGGTGGAGACCCACCATGCACCGCCTGAGCTCGCCAACACCCTGTCTCTTCACGCAGGGCGCCAGAGCGCGTGCGGCCCTGGGCCTTTGCCTTTGGGACGCTGGCAGATGGGTTCCTCCCTTTCCAGGACGCTTCGGGTGGAGAGGTGGAGGTCCACCTGGGCAGCCTGGTCATGAAGGCTGTGCAAGCCAGGCACCCTGGAGCAGTGGGCAGTGCCGCCGAGTCGGCAGCCAAGCTGGGCGACGACAGCGCGGGGGGGAAGGTGAGGGGACTGGAGCCCAGGGCGGTGCTTGAATGGCCGTGAGACCACCGGCCTGTACCTACCTTGTGCTTCCTGTTGGATGTGCTATGGTCCATGGCATGTGCCAGTGGTCTCACTGCCCACCCCCCACCCCCACCATACCCCTCTTCAGTTTGAGTTTGACACACGGCTGCCAGAGGGCACAAAGGTGGGGAGGAAGGGTGTGGCGTGTGCCTGTACCGGGGCTGGAAAGGCATAGATTATGTGGGTCGCCCGTTTGTTGAGCCATGACAACAGCCAAACGAAGCATCTGTCTGGGTCAAAGCCTCCGGCCAAACCACCTCCCCCCGCATCGTGGACCAATCCACAGGAGCGCATACTGGAGCGGTTGGGCCAGCTGTCGCAGGCTCATGATCTCGAGGGCGATGCAGTGTCAAAGGCACTGGCACAGGCCTACAGTGCTGTCACCCGGGAACATCTGCTGCAGTGATACATGTAGGTGACGACTAAGGGAAGAGGCCGAGGCTACGAGCTTGCTGTACGCTGACCTTGTGAAGTGACACCATGTATATGGCCACCCTTCCCCGCCCTGAAGATCTCGAGGCTCGAGGCTCTTGCTGACTCAGCAGTGGTCGCGGAGTCCGAAATTGGTCCGCGGGGGAGGGCGAGTACCGGAAGTCGCAGTGCATTCTCACACCCTCATGGCCTCCACAACCACTAGCGGAATGACTTAAATTAATCTTTCAAATACATAGACTGCGATCTTATTGCCTGGTACCCTGGGATCATGCTGATCTGTGCGCGCCTGCGGGTGGACTGGTCCCGACTGGGACGCGGCATCACCGGTGCCGCTGCGCTGGATGCATCCCAAGTGCTGGGCACCTGCGGTCTAGACCCCTACTCGGATGCATATGCTGCAAGTGCGGGGCGCATGGACGGCTTGCTGTCCCGGTTGCGGGCGGACGTGGCACACGCTGTGGAGGGTGGGGGGCCCAAGGCGGTTCAGAGGCACCACTCCAGGGGGAAACTGCTGCCCAGAGAACGAATACAGGCGCTGATTGATCCAGGGTCTCCCTTCCTGGAATTCTCCCAGCTGGCGGGCAAGGGCCTGTATGGTGAGGGGTGGAGGATTGTGGCTGGGTGTCTGCGATGCCGTTCATAAGATGGTCAGCAATGATTTTAGAGTTTCCCTAGCCCCACAACCGTAACTTTATGTCAACACAATCAGGAAAGGACGACGTCCCCGCTGGCGGCATTGTGACTGGCATCGGCAGAGTGCATGGTCGATTGGTGGCGATTGTAGCCAATGACGCAACAGTCAAGGGAGGCACATACTTTCCCATCACCGTGAAGGTCAGACCTGGGCATGTGTTACGAAACGGATCGATTTGGTTAGGGTTCCAAGCCGCATCACTGTGGGCGTGAGCTACCGGCCTTGCTGGCGTAATGCAACTTGTTGGTCAACAATCATGCACCACCTGCACCACCCCGCCAGACTCCGGGCCCCTTCCCTCTCACACATCTGCCCACAGAAACATGTGCGACTGCAGGAGATTGCGGAACAGTGTCGGCTGCCATGCATCTACCTGGTGGATTCGGGTGAGTCGGGCTGTGTGTTGCGCATTCGTGCTGGGTGTTTGGTTGGGATTGCGCGGTGACGTCACATCCCTGTGGAAGAAAGTACACCGCAGTGGCAAGAAACGCTTCCACAATGAATTTGTGCCAAGTCAGTCCCAATTGCCCATGCGATGCCCTTGTCACACACACTGCATGCAGGCGGCGCCAACCTCCCGCGGCAAGCCGACGTCTTCCCGGACCGGGATCACTTTGGGCGGATCTTCTATAACCAGGCCCGCATGTCGGCTGCCGGCATTTCCCAGGTGGGCTGGGGCCCGGACTCTGAAGTGGGATGTGGCTGCCACTGAGAGGAGGATGGTATGGGGGTAATCGGGTCATCCTGCGTCTGGGTGTCTGACTCCATCATCCCAGACAGCAGACTGTCACAGGCCATGAGACTCCTCACGAACACCCCGCCCATCTTGACTCCGCATGGCCGCTGCACGGCCCCATGCCCCTCCATCACCACGCCCCGCCTCCGCCCCCGCCCCCCGCCCGGCCCAGATCGCGGTGGTGCTGGGGTCCTGCACCGCCGGCGGCGCCTACGTCCCCGCCATGGCGGATGAGTCCATCATCGTGCGAGGCAACGGGACGATCTTCCTGGGCGGCCCCCCCCTGGTCAAGGCGGCCACGGGTGAGGATGTGAGCGCAGAGGAGCTGGGGGGCGCGGAGCTGCACTGCACGACCTCTGGTGAGCCGATGGGGAGGAAGGGGCCGGGCGCTGCTGCTCTGGGAGCGGCACAGGCGTGTCGCAACGACAAAGGCTCTGCATCATGCGCAGTACGCCCAGAGCCAGACGCCCGCCCGCCGCGGAGCGCACCGCCGGCACGCTCCTGCCCCACTCCGCCCCCCACCCCCCCCCCGCTTCCCACAGGCCTGACGGACCACATGGCCGAGAACGAGCAGCATGCCCTCAGCCTGGCACGCAACATAGTGAGGAACCTTGGCCCGGGGACCAGGGCCGCCGTGCCCCTCCCCTGGGCCGAGGGTGCGTGGGAAGAGCCCCGCTTCCCCGCCGCCGAGCTCCGAGGTGGGGCGCGGTGTGGTCGTGAGCGAGGCCGGCCTGCTGGCGGCGTGAGGCCGGCCTGGAGAGGCTGTGAGGCCTGAATTTTGCCGGGCCATGCTCTGGCAGACAATGGCCCGCTGCATGCATCCCTGTGCACCCCGCTGGCGAGCCGCAACCGCTTGAGGAGAGGCTGCCCCTGCGGCGTCCGGCCTGTCCAAGCCCCCCCCCCCGCCGCCACCACCTGGCACTCCCACACCACCACACTCGCAGGTGTGGTGCCCACCGACGCTCGCCAGCCGTGGGATGTGAGGGCGGTGTTGGCTCGCGTGCTTGACGGCAGCCGTTTCCACGAGTTCAAGGCGCAGTATGGGACCACCCTGGTCACTGGGTTTGGCTCCCTGTATGGCCAGCCCGTCGGCATCGTCGCCAACAACGGTGAGGAGGCATTTGAAGGAGGCGTCGCGCAGCGTCGGGGAAGGAATGAGCTGGGGCAAATCCTCCACTGCCTGTACCAATGCAAATGGCATTCTGGTCGCCGCTGCCCTTCCGTTCAGCAGTGGCAAGGGCTCGTCACACCAGAGTCAAGCCTTCACCAGGCTTGCGCGATGCATGTGCTCCCTCGCCAAAACACCATCCCCTCCCCTCGCCCAGGCATCCTCTTCTCGGAGTCGGCGCTCAAGGGGGCGCACTTTGTGCAGCTGTGCAGTCAGCGCGGCATTCCCTTGATCTTCCTCCAGGTGCTGTTTGGGTGTCGGCCCGTCGCACTCCACCACCCCCATGCCCAGGTACCTCGACCTTACCGCCCAGTTGCATCACCCTCCCCCCCAAACCTTTCCCATCCTCTCCCACAGAACATCAACGGCTTCATGGTGGGCAAAAAATATGAGGCTGGGGGTATTGCAAAGGACGGCGCCAAGATGGTCATGGCGGTGGCCAACGCCGCCGTGCCCAAGATCACGCTGCTCATGGGCGGCAGCTTCGGGGCGGGGAACTACGGCATGTGCGGACGGGCCTACTCCCCAGACTTCCTCTACATGTGGCCCAACGCTCGGTGAGTTGCCGGCACCGTACTAGCTTGTGTACAAGGTCAGGAAACGGACAGCCAAGGGCATCTGCCCACCCTTGCATGCCATTCTCACTCTGGGAAATATGGAAGGCTGGGTCCAGTGTAGCCCCGACCCTCCCTGGCATCCCCTGACCCCACTCCCTGCCAACACACCACAGCATCTCCGTGATGGGGGGTGAGCAGGCAGCCGCCGTGCTGCACCTCCTGGAAAGCGAGAAGCGGGAGCGGGAGGGGCGGCCCTGGCCCACCGAGGAGCAGGAGGCCTTCAAGAAGGCGATCAAGGACAGGTGGGAAGGAGGCCAGGGTGGGTTCTCATCCTCGACACAGAGTTCTGCCCAGTGGTGATGCAAAGTGTTGGCCACTGGATGTGCTGCTGCTGCCAAGTCAAAGTGAGGTCGCCACGCCGGCGAGTGCACCCTCATCAACATCCTGGTCGCATTCCACACCCAGGTATGACGCGGAGGGAGAGCCGTCGTTCTCCTCGGCCAGGCTCTGGGACGATGGCGTCATCGACCCTGCGGACACTCGCATGGTGTTGGGTCTGAGCTTGGCAGCGGCCCAGAATCGGGGACCCCGGTCATCGCAGTTCGGAGTCTTCCGTATGTAGAGTGCGATGATGCAGGCGCAGGCGCGACCGTGTTGCCTTGTAACAGCGACCGGCTTGCCATCGTTGATGCGCGACTCCGAACACCGCATGCGCAGCAAATGCCAGACAAGCGCGCGATGTGCATGCGTCTGCATCCCCACTCGTGTCCATGGTGAGCTTGAAACCTGCAACTCTCCATCTTGCCATCGGCAATCAGTGGTCTCCCTGATCAGGGCCTCCCTCGTCGGTGTCGGGCGCCGGTACCAACCCTGTTCGGTTCGAGTTCAAGTCACCTACGATTTGGAGCGCCCGGGCGCATTGCATGCCGGCCGCACATCTTCCCAAGGTGGATGAGGAGGAGGCCGGGACGGCAGATGCCGATGAAACGGCCAGAGAGCTGGAGGAGGAGGAGGAGGACGCTGAGACCGCGAGCAGCGCATCTGGGGAGGGCTTGACGGATGACGATACCGATGCATCGCAGCCCACTGGAACTGGTAAAAAGAAACGAAAGGTGAGCCTGGGTGGGGTGCCGGAGGTTGGAAATGGAGGGGAGTGGAGGTCAGGCTGCTCCCTGGGCGTCGTGGTGTCTGGCATCCACCTGAGCAAGGCTCATGGCCCCGCCCTGCCCCTCTGGCCCATGCAGAAAAAGAAGAAGAAGGCCAACGGCGAGGCCTCCGGCGAGGCCAGTAGGGTGGATGCCGAGGTCCGGAAGCAGCAGCAGGAGCGAGTGAGCAACGCCCTGGCAGACGTGCGTGCCAACAGCTCTGGCAGCATCTGGGTCGATCTGAGCTCTGCAGCCGTCGATGCAAAGACGGTGAAGAAGGTGAGGTGGTTTGGAGTGGGAAATCAGTCGGCGTACACCTAGAATGGACTCTCAAAGTGTTCACACAAGTTAGTGGTCACGTGGGGAGGGCCAGCGTGAGAGCTCCCACTACCCTGCCCCCCGTCGCTCACCTACATCGCCAATCTTGTGTGCAGCTGTGCGCCCACCTTGCTGCAAACACTGAGATACTGTCCCTGAACCTGGCTGGAAACTGCCTGGACGACGAGAGTGAGTGAGGCTGGCGGCGGCTGTGCTGTAAATGGTAATGTGCTCAGACCCCCTCACAGCATGCTGCTGTGAGGGGTGGACCTCGCTCCCATCCCGATGAGCCCCTGTCGTGCGGCAGACCTAGCTAGTTCGCCCCCTCTGCCCTGCCCGGCCCGAAACCCCAAACCCTTGCTACCATGCAGGCGGGGAGTCGCTGGCGAGGGCCCTCGCCCAGGGCGCCGCACCCAATCTCATAGACCTGGACCTCAGGGACAACCCGCTCTCGCCCGCGGCAGAGGCCTCAGTGGTGCGCTGTCGGGTGGTGGAGGTGTTGTTCAGGAAGCAAGGGACAAAATCCAGGTGTGACTCCCCGGATCTGCGGTGCCCAGGCTTGCCGATTCCGCTGCGAGGCCGCCGATGCCGAGGCACCCCATGTCCCCCTCCTCTGCCTGCAGCGGGCGACCCTGAAGGAGCGGAAAATCCTGAACGTGGAGTTGGGTCCCCTTCCGCCCCCTGTTGCAGCCCCGCCCGCCGAGGCCGGGAAGGAGGAGGCTGGCAAGGAGGGGGGCGCATCCCTGTCCGGCTCACTGCGCGACAACCCCTACGTCCGCCGCTTCTTCCAGGTGGACAGGCGTGGACCTGTGTGCTGGGCAGGGGCGGAGTGCTGCGCTGGGTGCCGTCGGGCGGGACCCTGTGGAGGTCAAGCAGGAGGGGAGGGTTGGATGAAATCCAAGCAGCAACTCATCCGGCCTTGCTGCACGTCTCCCGTGTGCCTGATGGGTGCCCCGAGCTCCCTGGTTGTGTGGATAGATCCCACGCCCTGGTGCAGCACCGTGCTTCCTCTGGTGCACACCCAGTCCCTGCCCGCTGTCCAGCAGGTCGATGAGGACGACCAGGATGAGGGCCAGGCCCTTGAGAGCCCCACCGAGCAGGTCGTTCCGGAGCAGCTGTCCGCGGAGCTGTGGGAGCAGGTGCGGTTGGCGCGGCGGCCGGGGCGTGTCGCACCTCGTGGGGGGTCCCTGGTGTGGAGGGGAACCCTGACCGCTCCAGGCAGCCTTTGTCCGGGCACTCCGGAGCAGCGTTTGCATCCAGGGAGCTTCCAGGATCCCACACCCTGTGTCCCCCGCCCCTCTCCCCCTGTGCTGACAGGTCAACCAGGCACTGGAGTCCCCCACCCGGACGACCGCCGACCTGGCGACGCCGCTTACCGCCATAGCGGACCAAGTCCGCGGCGAGATGGACTCCTGCATGGTGGGCAGGGTGCCAGTGGTGGCGAAAGCGTAGCGGGGAGGGGAGCGCGAGGGCGTTTCCGCGACGCGCCGCGCATGCGTCACACGGTCGCTCCGCCGCCCCTGCACCCCGCGCGCTCTCTCGCCGTCCTTTGCCGGTTCTCCCCTGGAGGGATCTCGCGCACCTCCCCCAGCACCTCCCTCCCTTCCTAACCCCGCCCCTCTCAAATCCCCCCCCTCCCCCCCAATCACCTTCCCCGCAGCTGCCCATGCTGGCCGACACGGAGCTGGCCGACCTGCGCCCCTTCACCGCGGCCGCGTTACGCGCGCTGCCTACGCTGCGCCGCGTGCTGGGCCTGGCCTCGGCGCCGCGCGAGACCACCTTCTCGCGCACGGCCGCGCTTCGCACGCTGGGCCTGCACCGCGCTGCGGCGCTGGAGCTGCTGGCGCAGGTGCTACGCGCCGAGTGCGGCGCGGTGGCACGCACCGTTGTGCACGCGCCAGGCTGCCCGCTGGCGCTGGGCCTGCGCCTGGCGCTGGCGCACGAGGCGTGCTCCCCGGCGCAGGGCGCAGTCCTGCGCGCCGCGCGCGCGGCGCTGGCGCCTGGGACGGGCGCGGCTGGCCTCTGGCGCCAGTTGGTGTGCGGCGCGGCCGGGGAGGGGGGGCCGGTGGGGGAGGTCCCCGACGAGGAGGCGGGGCCGCACGGGGAGACGGATGCAAGGGAGGGGGATGCTTTGGAACCCGTCCCCCCCACAGCGATCGCGGAGCTGTGCGCAAAGGCGGCCGACCTGGCCCCCGGCCTGCGCAGTCCCGGCGTGGGCTGGGCGCTGGCGCTGGCGGGGTCGCTGCATGCCGCCATGCAGCCGGGGTACTGCGGCGAGGAGGGGCGCGTGGAGGCCTGGCAGGAGGAGCTCCGGGAAGCGCTGGCGGGGCAGGCCGCCTGGGTCGAGTTTGCGGCAGCGGAGGGGCCGCTGGCAGACCTCCTCGCGCAGCAGCAGGTGGGTGGTCGCGTGTGGGTGGGAAGGGGGTGGGGTGGCACAGGCAGGGCAGGGCACAGAACCGTTCAGCGGGCAGCGAGGAAGAGAGTGTGGCGATGGTGCCGCCCGTGTGGCGATCACTCTCTGCCCCTGGCGGAGGTTGAGTTCCCTGTTATAGACCACCATCAGGCCCCACCCAGTACCCAGTTTTCACACAGATACACACACACACACTCTCTCACAGGGCGACCTGGCCGGTCCCAAGCCCGCGCGCATGGTACTGCCGGAGCCGGGGGCAGAGCCCAGCCGGGTGCTCTCCGGCCAGGACCTGATCAACATGCTGCGTGGGCTGCACGGCAGCCCACAGCTGTCCTAGTGTGGTCTGCATGCATACAGGCTGGACACAGGGTACCGCCTGACCTTCCCGCAGGTTTCTAGGGCAAGCATTTCCTCGCACATGCTCTGGCCAGGGTGCCACGTGCCCTCGTGCCTGGCTTGGAGGGCTGTGTGACACTCATAGGAGGGGCCAGATGGGTGAGTGGGGGACGCAGCAGCGGCGCACAGCAGGGTGTTTGCTGGCACCTGCGCCCTGCATTCACGGGTGTGTTGCCGGGCAGTACAGTGCAATTTGGAGAGCAAGGGAGGGGAGAAGAAGGGGTCCACGCCATCCTTGGCGCCTGGCCGAGCCTGACTGGGATCAAGGTGCGACGAGTCAGTCGCACCGGCCACCCCCCCATAAATACATTCTTGGGCACAAGACACGTGGCCTCAGAGTGCCCGCGCAAAGTTGGACCCGTCCCAGATGCGGGCGGCCAGCATGAGGGAGCAGGTGAGCCACATGACGGCCGTGGAGATAGACAGCACGGTGCCGACGACCTCCAGCGCGGCCACGTCCAGCAGCGTGCCCAGGCGTAGGGCAGTGAGTCCCAGCAGCCCCAGCGGGAAGACGCTGCCCCACCAGGCCACCGTGTAGGCCAGGCCACGGCGGCGAGCGGCCACCACGACCGCCGCCAGCGCGGCAAACAGGGCCCACCACACGGCGGCGCCGAAGAAGAAAAGACCCCCCGCCATCAGCGCCGAGGTGAGGCCGGGGTGTGCAAACTACGAGGCAGTGTTTTGGGGGGGTGGAGGGGTTGGTTGGTGGGGATGTGTGTGAGAAAGGGGTCGAACACAAGTAGATATGGGAAGGGAGGGGGAAAAGGAGTCTTGCATCAAATGCTCGGTGTCGAGCCGGAGGTGCGCTGAGGGACGATGTGGTCTGGAAAGCGTGTGCAGGAGGGTTGACAAGGGAGATGCCCACGTGCAGCATGACCACCCCTGGTGCTCTGCTACGAGCGCAACCGGGACCCCACCCCATGCCCTCCCGCAACACAGTCGCGCGCTAGGCATGCCCAGACCAACATGCAGCAGCCCACATGCTCCGACTACAGGCTCACATTGAAGAACGGGTTTAAAAGGCTGTCCTGCGGGAAGGCGTGGATGGAGCCGTGCGCCAGCTCGACCAGGGCGTCCCCCATCAGGGTGAGTGGCGCCACGGGGAAGAAGAGGCTCAGGATGAGCGGGGGGGGGGGAAGGCCTGTGTGTGTGTTTGGGGCAGAAAGGGAGGGGTGTTTGGATGGTGCGTGGAGGTGGACGTCACAAGACGGCCGGCCCTGGGGAGCCACCGGAGTGTCTTCATACAGGGGGCTGCAAGGCATGGATTCCGCCTGCCGCTGGCAGCACGCCGCACATACCAGGCCCATGGCCAGCAACACTCATCGCCCCAGCTGATTCACAACTGTTCCGCTAGGTCAGAGCGAAGACGAAGCGATCATCGAGCCGAAAGACTCGGCACCAGGGCACCCACCGTGGAAGAGGAGCCGCATCACCACAATGGTCAGCATGATGAACACCATGGGAAAGGACAGGCCCACCAGGATGTAGCTCATGTAGATCATGTGGCGCGCCATACTGGAGGGGAGGCAGAGATCGACGCTGGAGGTTGGGAGTGATGCGTACGCTCCTGGTGGTTGGGTCCAGCACTTCCCATGACGTGGTGGGCGGCCGCCAGGCATCCCTTCGAGTGGGGCGCTGTGCCTGAGAAATGACATCCCCCACCCATGTTCACCGTCCCCCCCATTCAGAAACTCACGAGAGGTCGGTGAGGACGCTTGCCATGATGGGCCCCACGGATCCTGTGACCACGCCGGGGACAAACGCGACGATCCAGATGGGCAGCACCTCCGGCAGCCTGCGCGGGTGGCATGGGGGGTGACAGCGGGTCAGTTACAGGTCAGCGTGCAACCTGAGCAAGTGTATTAGGCAAGCCAGTCTTCACACCAGCACGCCGGCACCTCTGCCTTGAGACTCACTCCCGGGAGTGCGCCTGGATGGCCAGGAAGGGGAGGGCCACGTTGAGCAGGACGGTGATGGTCGCGGTGGCCCACTGCAAATCAGAAAGGGGGGAGGGTCGGGCTTGAAGAGTATAGGAGCTGAACCGGGGTGCCGACTTGGGGGCTCGACACCAGAATCCAAACCCTGGCAGCAGCCAGATGTGGACCCAGATAGCGCTCAAGGGGTTTCCCCGCGCACCCAGAGCGCAGGGCCGGCGACCAGGAAGCCGCTGCCAAAGTAGTGCGTCATGTATCGCACGAAGCCCTCCGACAGGATGGCCACGGATATGGCCACGGCGCCAAAGAAGAACAGGTCCACCGACTTGCTGCTGGGCAGGGAAGCGATGCTGCCCCAGAACCTGGTCACCCTGGGAGTGCGGGGTGTTGTTGAGGAGTTGGTGGGTGCAGCTGCCGCCTGGGCGAGCCATGAGGAGGGATTCAGGCACACGAGAAGCTAGGTGGTCATCGGATCAGGGGCAACCTCGTAGAGGAATCACACCCCCCAGCCCCACACATTCAGGACCACTGGCCCCCACCACCAACCCCGCACCTCAGCAGGATCATGACAGTTACTCCAGTGAATTGCAGGAGGCTGAGCCACCAGAATGCCCAGGCGGTCGGCACCGCCCAACCCCTGCCCAGGTACGGGCTGACGTCGATGAGGATGCCGATGAGCCCCGTGCACGTGGACGCTATGTACAGGCTGGGGCTGAAATTCCTGCGCACGGTGGATGGTGTGTTTGCACAATGTGAGGGCCTTGCAAACCTTCCAGAATCTCTTCAAAGATAATGGACTGTTCGAAGATATACTCCAGAGTATCCAAATGGCCTGTGGTTTCCATGTCGATTGGAATTTCTCGGGCTGACTTGTCCCATGCCCTGACACCACCCGTGGACCACCCACCTGATAGCGTCAGACTTGTTCGGCAGCTGGTTGAGCGGCGCATTCACCCACCCTCGTCGGGGGGAGGGCATCGAAGCCTTGACTCCAGACTCTGCATCCATAACTTTGACATCCATGTGCTGCGGGGGGACACTGGGGACCTCCCGGCACACACCACCAAGTGACGGCAGGCGGTACGAAGCTATTCGCGAGCGGCCCCTTTCGGAAGCGAGGGCGTCGCGGTGTTCGGTTTAGTGTTGCACGAGGGTTTGTGCTGGAACTGGCATTGCCAGAAACTTGTTGGGATCCAGGAAGGCATTGACGTCAGCGACATGTCACAAAAAAACCCTGCCCGGGATTACGTGAGCGTGCTTCCTTTTTGCGGCTTGCGGCTGAGAGATACCGCTCCGGCGTTGTAGAAGGTGATGGTACCTTGCTGATATGTCTGGCAATGACGCTTAGTTCCTCCAACAAAACTTAGATGCTCGGTATCACGTCCTGGTAGGTCGTGCCTTCTTATGGATCCATCGGGTGAGAATGATTGTAGATTTTGTGACGATATGTTCATGATGAACAAGCTGTTGTGGTCCCCAGCCACCTGGCGCAATATGTCAGTTGGATTACATGGCCATTGAAGTCAACGACACTCGGGCAGCCCACGCCTGATTGCCAAAGGGCCATTTGATATACAGACCCGCACCCCTCCGCAAGTCGTCTCCTTCTGGGCTGCTCAGCAATCCAGCAAGCTTTATCCGTTAGCAGCCACTAGCAACGATGGGGTACCCCTTGCCCTCCATTATCAAGTCATGGATCGGGATTCCTGATTCTTGAAGAACATCTGCGCCTGGCGAGCTACCATCTCCTCCAGCAGGGCATCCATCATCAGATCTGGCAGGGCAAGGGGGTGTCACAGGGGGGGGGGGCGGAGATGGCGTGCGCCTCACACCGAGTGGGTGACCCTCCCTCGGACCTTCACTCTCTCCTCACCAGACCCCGTGGGTGTCGTGCCAGTTCGATCCTGCACTAGGCCAGCCTCCAGCGCGCTGACTGGGATCTGAGAGGGGTGTGGCCCCTGGTCTGGGCTACCCCTGGCTGTCCCAAGGCCAGTTTGGTGAGCTGTACTCGGCGCGTTTGCACCCTCTATCATCGGTCCATGCACACCTGCCGTCCTTCCTGCCTGCATGAGAGACGCCATGGCGGCTGGCTGGGCGGGTGCAGCGCCGCTGGCTGCCCAGGAGGATGCTGGGGCCTGGGGGTGAGGTACAGCCGCAGGGTCCCGCACGGAGAATGATGCCACGGGCCTGGCCTGGGC
Organism: Auxenochlorella protothecoides; assembly: GCF_000733215.1. Taxonomy (NCBI): domain Eukaryota; kingdom Viridiplantae; phylum Chlorophyta; class Trebouxiophyceae; order Chlorellales; family Chlorellaceae; genus Auxenochlorella; species Auxenochlorella protothecoides. The sequence goes on from NW_011934215.1 coordinate 313,268, forward strand.
GCCAGCGGAGCCACCCTCGGGTGTGGCCGGCGTGGCGATGGTCCCGATGCTCGATGGGGTCGGGGCCCAACCCTGGTCCTGCAGCAGCCGCCTCGTCATCGGCCTGCGTATGCACCGACTGGCAAGCTCAGGTCGGCAAGAGGGGCGAGGGAGCCTGGCCAGCATGCAGAGTGCACATGATGGCGGGACCACCTCTGCATCCGGCGGTGACAGGGGGCCTGGTGCACTTCAGGACCTGCATGGGTCCCCGACCCTGACCCCCCTTCCCATACCGATGTCATGAGCAGGCACAGAACCCCACACAGACGGTGCCTCACCCAGGCTTCATGATGTTCAGGCCTCCCCGCAGCTCATCCCGGATGGCATTCAGCTGGTTCAGGGTCGCGGACAGATCAGCATGCAGCTGCGAGGGCAGATGCAGGAGGACCAGTCGGGAAGCATGGAACAAGCAGCAAGGCTGCCACTGCCACGCACCGCCTTGTCCAGAGCGCTGATGGATGCGAGGCGGGCTCCTCTCGCGAAGCCTCCCCCGAGAGCGGCGGACGCACCTTGTCCACCTCATTCTCCCGCGCAAACTTGAAAAAGTGGGTGCGCCCCGCCTGAACGTAGGCCATGGCCCGCCCTGTCTGCCTGCCCAGAGCACGTGCTATGCCGGGCAGTTCTTTGGGTCCTGGGGAGCAAAGGGTGCAGGTGCGAGGTGAGCAGGGGCGTCTGGATGCAGGATCGAGGATGTCATAAGAGGCCTGGGGGCACCTAGTGGGCACGCACCGAACAGGACAGCCCCTGCGACCGCAACAATGGCGATCTCGGTGAGTCCAATCATCACAGAAGGACTTCAAGGGTGCCTCGACATCAGCTCAAGTGTAATTGTCATCGTGCACGAGGCGTGCATCGCGCTGGACACTCGCCGCGGCCAGGCCTTCATGCTCGTCCCGTAAACTCTGTGACAACGCGCACTTCTTACAGCGCCGAGATCGTCGCACCACATCGAGCGTTAAAGGAAGTACCCGGTGTAACGCCCATTCGAACATGGGTGTGCATGTTCGTCGCGTGCTGCGTGACCAGGTTCAACGGGAGATACTCGCCCCCCCAAAATGTGTGCACAAACACCTATCATTCTCATATGTGAAATTTGCCGATTTGGTCCTCCATATTGATTATATTTTACCAGCCAGGAAGACACCTGGTTTCTCTTCGACTACATTATTCTGTGGAGCCCTCCCATGGTGCAAATGCTGTTGGACTGCCTCTTGAGCACAGGACTGCGCCCTCCCCTCGTTTGAGGAACTTGATAGAACTAAGCAAGGCAGGGGTGCTCCATGCACCAATGAATAAGTTTCCAAGCTGGATCCAAGACATCCCCAGAAGCTGGCAGGGCCACCTTCTGAGGCGTCAAGGTCGCAACTCTTCCAGCTACATTGGCAATCACCCACCTGACCGGCTAGCCATTCACTGCAAACACCAGGACTGTCGAACCTTACAAGAAGCCACCCACCCATCCCAGAAGGAGTCTACATCCTTAAAGAAGCGACTTGGACCTCTTACACAAACCGACCACCAAGCGCCATGTCTGATGGCCGAATATTCGACCTTTCAAGATGTGAAGAAGCTAGATCCAGACCAAGACAGCCAGGGTCTCCGTTCAGTCTCCAACGCAATTACTGGGGAACGTTGCATCACGAGTACTTGCCCCTGCACCCTCGATAGATATCAGTCTCTGTGATTAATAGGATTGCACCAAGAAAGTATGCTCCCATTCACGTCTGCCGCCGTTGCTTACACGATGGGATCCTCCACTGCACATGCTTGCTCTGGTTGTGATGATGTATCTGCGTACAAGGCAGTACTACAGTGTCCCACATCACTTTTTCATAAGGAAACTGAAATGGTGGGCTTCCTTGTTTCGTAATTTTGCTGCACTTGCGATTCTCAAGGGCGGACAATATAATTCTGAGCAATGTCAGGCTGGGTACCCAGCGCCGGGGCTGTCCTCGGCTCAAGATACCCATGGCAACCACAGGGAAGTCTGTGGAATGGTCTTGCAGGCCCACTCGGTCATTTACCACTACTGACGGAGTTGTTTGATAGCTCTGGGAATCGAGGTCGTGAGACAATGCTCGGAGTCATGTCCGGTCGCCGATGTCTAGCATCATGGGAAATCCGGCGGACACTGATGCTTGCGGAAGCGAAAGAAAGGGCACATCCAATCCAGAGTGCTCAGTAATGCAAAACCATTTACACCACTCGCTAGAAAATTTTGCTAGAGACGACCAAATCGGCTCGAAAGAGTAACTATTCGTCGTGGTCGACGTGAATCGTGTGTCTCGCCCAAGTCACGGAGGATGGCCTGCTGTAGACTCTTCACTTTGGCGCTGGGCCTTATTCTCTCACTTTATGCTGGGCGGACGACAGCTGTGAGCTTGGTTGGGCTTGAGGAGGGCTTCTATTCGTGATGTTCTCTGTACACGCCGTGGCACTGCTCATAAAGTGCCGCCGTCATTCCTTCGCACAGGGAATTGCAAGCCCGCGTCCACCCCCGATTTTCTCCTGTACGCTGAAACATGCCTGGTGCGCAGCTCCAGCCGGTGGAACTATCTCGTGCAGCCTGGAGGCAGAAACCAGCATGATCGCTGATTCCCTCACCTTCGATATTGTTCTCGAGGATGGAACAGGACATACTCTACAGATGCATCCCGCGGACAGAATCGTCAAGCAGCCTATGCAGATTAAGAGCGCCACATCACAAGGAACGGGCGCTGTGCTTGCCTTGTTCAACAACGATACTATTGTCAGGTCTGCTCCTGTTGCTTTGATGCCTTTCCCTTCGCCGGCCCCCCCACCACTGGTCCCTTCACTTCCTCCAATCATTCCAATCCCCGCCCCTGCTGCTGGCAAGCCTCTTTTGGCACCCATCCCTTCTGAGAGTCCACCATCAGCCTTCAACGGCCCCGTTCCTGTCCCAAGTGAACCTCCGGCGCCTGCTTCATGAATCACTCCCAGCAATCCTCGCCCTCCTCATCGAAGAGAAGCCCCAAACTGCTCCCACAAGTAGCTCCCCACCTCGCACATAGGAACCCCCTCCCTCGCCCGAGACAAGCCCCCCTCACCACCTACCACAGAGATTCTCCCTCCATCACCTACAAGGTCACCGCCTTTCCCACCAAAGAAAAGTGAGCCTCCCTCACCCAAGATGAGCCTCCAATCCCCACCCAAGGAGGCATTTCCTTCCCCATCCAGGAAAAGTCTCTCTCCCAACCATTAAAAGAGCCACCCATCCCCATCCAAGAAGAAGTCTCTTCTACCATCCAGGAGAAGAAGTCGCCTCCTCCACCCAAGAAGAAGTCGCCTCCACCACCCAAGAAGAAGTCGCCTCCTCCATCCAAGAAGAAGTCGCCTCCACCTCCCAAGAAGAAGTCGCCTCCACCACCCAAGAAGTAACTTCATTGGAACCCCATGAATAAGCTCCCGCCAGGATGAATGCTTGGTTCCCAAGGAGTTGGCCTGTCCTCATGTTACAACACACCCACGTCCAGAGAAAGGATTCCTAGGTTTCCCTTGATCTTCCAGGCAATGCCTCGCAACTGCATGCCCCAGCAACACTTGCTCCTGCATGCTGGAGATCTCTGTGCAGGAGTCTCATCCTTGCACAAATCGACGCCGCATCGCCTAACGCCTCCGTTGCATCGCATCATGTCTCCTTGCCTCTGCATGGTCCTTCTTTCTTGTGGTAATCTGATATGTATCAAGGCCAGAGTATCCCCACGCCAAGGGTGTGCACTTGCACCACCACAACCAGCGAGTGAGCAGCAACATAACCAGGGCAGCATGGACATTACAGTGAGCTACCGTAACCTTGTCTATCAATTGCATCACGCCCCAATGGTCTCACTGTCCTTCACCTTTCACTTATTCTCCTCCCGGTGCATGTGGCTGCACTTGTTGATGGCGCAGCCGCACGACAACATTCCAATTTTGTTCTCGTTTTCCAATACAACTCTGCACACTGGTGGCAGGTAACGTAAGAAATTGATCCAGAGGCCCAGTGAGTATCCCCACATGGGGAACGTCAGGCCCAAACCCCACACGCCTTCAGATTGTACTGAACGCCAGTACCAGCTACGAAAACCTGATTTCCCCCTTTCCACACACCCATACCACCAGAAGGCAAGACAGTGGTGATTGAGGCTCTTCAGAAGCTCGTTCTGAGGCTCATTTCTGAACATTGGAGAAGGGGAACTGGAAGGTAACCACTGCATACAAGTTTCATTGGTGCTGTGCTCGAGAAGCTGTCCACCGTGCGTTCAATTGCGAGCGGCACATCTGTGGCAGAGCAAAATGTGATGTGATCATCTGGGAACTGATGAGAAAGGGGCCGGACTCAGGCAGCAGAGGGATGCTGCTGAACAAGGGAATGGCTTTGCGTCATCCTGGGCCCCAAAAGACTACAGTGGACACCCCCATTGCACGTCAACCATGGTTTTTGGCTTGGAACCAACTGAATTCGCCCCTACTGGCAACCGAGCCGTATGAAAGCCTCTTGCGGTGCGTACGAGCTCCCGTGTGGCCACTACACGGCCAGGCGCTGTCGACAAATGGCGGGGTCCTCACTGGGCAGCCCTCCGAACACGATCAGCGTCGAGTCGCAAATACACACCTAGCTTTGATGTGCGTCGGGTCGCTGGTGTTCGGCTGGGCATGCTTGCTTGTCCCGGAACTGGGGCAGAAGTCAGGGCGCCTCCCTCGAGATCTTGGACGCGGGGTTTATGAGGTGGGGGGGCGATGTGCGTCAGCTCACCACGCTCAAATGTGTGTCCTCACCACAGCATTTCCCAGGACTTCTGTCAAATTGAGACATTTAGGAAGGCTGAATTCTCATCTTAGTGCTCTCGCCCGTACGTTGTCAGGCGGGCATTAGAGTGATACCACCATGCAGCTGTCAGCGCCTCGCACTTCCTCGCACTCTACGGCAAGCTGCAGCAGCCGCACTTTTGCGCTTCCATCGACGGGTGTGACCTCTGGGTACCGACTCCCCAGAGCATGGTCGGTGCGTCCCGTGGAACGCGGCGCGAGCCCCCGCGCTGCCTCCCTCGACCTGGCCCTGCCGTATCCGGCTCGCACTTCAGCTTCCACTACCCCGAAAGTGGACTGGGCGGGAACTGTTCTCGCCCCAAGTGAGGACAACGCGCCGTCCCGAGTCGTGCAGGTAGGCATGGGTGGGAGGGATGGGGCAGGGGCGAAATCTTTGGTGGAGAGGTGGGCCATGTCCGAACTACGCCGCACCCTCCAGCAAGCCCCGTTTTCCGCCTCCATACGCCCCAGATTCATTCCCGCGCCGAGTTTGATGACTTGCTCGCCGCCGACCCGGAGCGGTTGGTCGTGCTCATGTGCAAGGCCCTGTCGTGTCGCCCATGCAAGGTAGGTAGTCCCTCTTGAAGGAAGGGCCTGCCTCTGCACCAATCTGGCGAGGACTCAGCGTTTAAGCCTCAGTCGTTCCACCCAAACCGCAGGCCTTCAAGCGGAAATACGACCGTGCGTCGCGCAAGTACGGCGATGTCCTGTTCTGCGAGGTCTTTGGGGATGAGTCGAAGGAGCTCAGGGTGAGACTTGGCGTCTGGGTGTGGGGGCTCGTGAGCAGGCAGTCATGCCGACTGGTAGGATGGCGACGTCAGTGCACCCAAGCTGCACTGCAGTGGAAACAAGGCTGGGAAGACTGCGGCGCTGCGTGGCCTCCCTGCGCGCTTTGCGTTCGCCGCCGCCACATTCGCCCTGCTCCCCGCAAGTGGCACTCCTGGCCCTGCAGGCACCCGTCCCCATGCGCAGCGGCTTGCCTTTGCCAAACTTTCACCCCGTCACCCTCTCCCACCCATTCACAGGGCATGATGATGGATGCCCAGGTGCGCGTCACCCCGACCTTCATCATGTACAGGGCCGGCAACGTCGTGCACTCCCACGTGGGGATCAAGGAGGACAAGCTGCTTCAAGCCCTGCAGGTGGGCCGGCCTCCTGCACCAGCCTCTTTGGAGGGTGCAGCGCACTCCCCAGGGCGCCCTTTTGCCGATGCCTCGACCTGGCTGGGTGTGGAAACGTTCCTCCGAGGCCCCCCCTCCTGCCCTTAGACACCAGCTCATGCTCACCCCCCCCTCCTGCCCTTAGACACCAGCTCATGCTCACCCCCCCCTCCTGCCCTTAGACACCAGCTCATGCTCACCCCCCCCCCCTCCCCCCCCGCCTCCACCCCCCTGCAGACCCAGGTCCTGGGCGAGCCGCTGACCAGTGGCGATGCCGCCGAGGCGTCCGGCAGCGGGTCGCCGGGAGCCTGATGTCTGAGCCAAACGCTGCCCCTCGTCCGCTGGAGGGCAGCAACGCCCATACCCCTAGCCTAGCGTGCTCCAGGTTTTTCCCAGTACCCCTGAACTAGCGAACACCACACCCCCATCCCCTTTGACGGCAGACGCTCGTGTACGCACATTGCGCATGGCTCGAGGAGACGACAAGAGCCCCCCGTGCTCGGATCCCCACACTGCGGCGAGGCACGGGCTGGCTTGCCTCCACGCAGGGGCGGGTGCTCTGTCCCTGAGCGGCTGCCCTCAAACAGACTGATACAAACACTATTCCCCTCTTCTCCTCCGTTAGATCTTGTTTTTCTTGGCGATCGATGCAGTATGTGAGTCTTTGTGATTTGTTCCACGAGCATTGTACCCCTACCTCTGCCCACCAATCCCACCTCCCCACCCATAATCCCACACACCCCTGCATGTTTCTGTGACGCATGCCTGTAATATATGTCACAGCATCAGGCTCTGCCAGGAATGACGGGGAGTTGGAGAGGCAAGTATCAGTATGGATCGTGGCAGCGGTGATGGGATCGAGGCCTCTAGCTTTGGTACATGGGGTGCGCTGAGGTGCTGCACCCTGGTGAAGAGTTGACCCGGGGCGGTAGTTCCCTTTGGAGGATCGCAGCGCAGACCTTAGGCTCCGAGGAAGCACAGCATACGTGCAGCTGTGTCGAGAGTTCCATGAAAAAGCGCTGTGGGTAGCTCAATCTGTGAGCCTGCATGCAGCACAGGCTTCCTGGGGAGCCACAGGGAACGGGCCCAGGCCACAGGACGCTCTGCGCTCCCCTTGCTCCTGCGCGCCGCGCGCACCCCTGTCCTTCAAATCGTGCAGATGATCAGTCGAGAGACTTCTTGGACCCGTTCTTGGTCTTCTGTGGACGTGCAAGGGAGAGGGTACCGTCGGCCCTGCCACCTGGCCGGGGTGGAAAACACACCCATGTGCTGGCGAAGCCCCCCCAGCGCTCCAGGCCCACCTTGGCCCGCTTGGATTTGTGCTGGCTCTCCTCCCCGCGCACATCGGCCACCGTGGCCACCGGGTCATCCCCATATGCGGAGGAGTGGTCGGGGATCTCGTCCTTATCGGCAGGCCGCTTGCCCTCCCCTGCGGCGAGGGTGGGTCCGGGGTTCCGGTGTCAGGCAATCGCCGAGGAGGCTACAAGCGTTCGGTACCCTCTTTGAAACCTTACTTCATTCCCACACCTGATGCAATGAACTCGGCGAAGCGGTCCGCGGGCTTTTTGGCAGCGTTGGCGAACGTGCGCACCAGGCCACCTCGAGTGACGAGTCCGTGCGAAGCTAGAAGACCTCGAACAGTCATGGTGAAGGTAGCGCATGAAGCCATCGCTCCGGTGGGAAGGTATCGTCGCTATGGTGGGCCGGCATCTCAAGCCATAGTGCCAGGGTTTGGGGGGGATTTCCGAAACCTCCCGACATTTCGCGCCCTGCTCACCTTCACGGCAGATGCCGGCGATGACCAGGTTGTTAAAGATGGGGGGGCCTGCAATGCTTGATCGTTCCTTGTCACTCATCCAGGTGCAAGCCACTTGTGCATGTACAGTTTCAGAGCTAGACCTTGCCAGGCAATCATTGCATTGTGCTGCTGAACTATTTATATGCCTTGGCCCAGCACTACCACCTATTAGGCCATGCCGATGGTGGGGACGATGATGGGATCATCGCCCTCGGGCCCATGAAATCTGCGTCCACAATGTTTTGAGTGGCCTGGCCTCCTCGGGGTCAGTGTTAAATTTCATGGGGGGCCTGCTTCATGCACACAGCAACGCAGCACATTCCGGCACAGGCAGGGAGAACAGCGAGCGGCTACCAAGCCTCGCAGGCGTCACTGGCTCAAGGGCGAAAAACTGTGCCGTTATTTGAGCAGAAAAGGAAGGGGTCGGTGGTTGCAGAGGGTGGTCACACGCGCACAGCCCCTCGCGCCAAGCAGACCCCGGGAAAGTGGGTGTGGATTGCTGAAAATGTGTCGCGGGCGGAGCCACGGGTCGGGCAGGCGGTCTCGGTGTGGAACATGGGCTGCGGCTGGCTTTCTGAGTGTCCGACAGATGCAGCACCCCCCAATCCCCCCCCACCTCCTCCTCAGGAATTGGGACCTCGCCCGCCTAGCTGGCGAAAAGCTTGTAGGTGGTCCAGTTCAGGATGATGCCTCGCACCGAGGCGACTGTGGCGCATGCACACACAATGCCCATGCTGATCTCCACGAACCAGAGCAGGGCACTGAAGGCGCCGGTCGGATGGTACAGGACTCGCCTGTGGTGGAGGGAGGGAGGGAGGGAGGGCTGGGGGCCGATGCAATGGGGTGCAGGGTGGGCGAGCAACATGCGCCCGAGAAGACTCCTGCGAGCTGTGGGGGGGGAAGGGGACAGAACCCCCTGGGTCGCCAGGTCAGGGGCCCCAGAGTGTGGGGTTGCAGGGCTCTGCCAGGCTCTCCGGCCCTGCTCTGGCCTCAGGAGGGCTGGGCAGGGGTACCCCCCTCCTCCCGCCGGAACCCCCTCCCCCCCTTCCCCCGATCGGTCCACCCACCAGCAGCGGATGGGGAGAAAGATGGAGAGGGGGAAGAAGGTGAGGGCACCCACCAGCCCAGCCATGTCGGTGAAGAAGGGCATGACGATGGCGACGACGGTGGTGAGGATGACGTACAGGGTCCTGCACAGCAGGCGCTGCCAGAGGGGGAGGAAGTAGTGGTCTTCGTTCAGCGGCACCGCCTCGTTGGCGAAGCCGGTGGACATGCGGTACATCGAGGCCGTGGCAGACAGGCGGCTCAGCCGCTCCGACACCGCGGGGGACATGCGGCGCAGGAAGCTGCCCTCGGCACGGGGCACAGGGGCCGCGTCCCCGGGCGCGGCCCCCCGGTGCTTGGCCTGCATGGCCGCCGACATGCGCCGCAGCTCCTCCGCTCCCTTCCCGAGGGCCTCGGCGTCGGCGGCGGCCTGGGCGCGCTTCAGGTGGAAGGCTTTGATGTGGGACTCGATGGTGTCAAAAATGGGCTGGCCAAAGACCTGGTAGGCGGAAACCATGTGCAGCAGGATGCCTGCGAATTTTGGGAGGGGTGGGGGGGGGGGGAGGGGGGTATCAGGCCTCTGCGTAGGTGCAGGCTGGGGGTCTGGGGAGTGTGTGTGTGGTGAGCAAAGGGGCGGCGGCGTGCAGCGGGCGTGATGAGTCCCCCCCCCCCCCGCC